>NW_026020185.1:1375033-1460822 GCF_900185275.1 Solanum verrucosum
ATCATGGTTGATCTTATTATGCATTATTTGATCATATTTCAATATTTTCAAAGATGTTTTCATGAATTTATGCTATGCAGGTATTTTATGATATGAATTCAATCTATGATGATATGCAATCATTATGATATGAAAGATTTATGAATCAAGGATGGTTTGGAATAAATTATCAATAACTTTTATGAAAATTGAGGCTTTCGATTGGATTACCTCCTATTATGAAAGAATGATATGATTTAGTCACTTCCAATTGAAGTGATTACTACTATGAAAAGACTATCATGGTTTAGATGTTTTTGATTAAAGTGTCTCTTATCAATAGATTATGAAATCATGATTTTAAAGGAGCTATTCTTATGAGATTTTATGAATGACTTGATACTACTAGATTCTTACCATTTCAAGAATTGTGAATATGATTATGATTATGCATGATTTTTGTTGGAAGTTTACTTAGCACCGAATTGGACTAGTGGCGATTACCAGGTCCTAGAACCTCATGCCTCCATAGGTATGTTTCAATTGGACAATAGCTAGAAGATCCACCTAAACTCATGATTATGGTCCTTACCTTGGCAAGTAAGATACTCTCTTTTCGGTATGGGAGTAGTACACTAACTTTATGTTATAGCTCACATGATTTATGTCAGTTAACGGTAACTCATACAAAAATTTATGACTTTCTGAAAGACTCATGTTATGATTATGATTTAAAGAATAATGCATGACCTTGTACTGTGTTTTATGAAACCATATGATCAGATTTATGGTATGTTTACTTGGTTATTGCATTATCATATTTTCAGACTCATCACGCTATCATGTTATACTCATACATCTTTCTCCATATTCAGTACATTCTGAGTACTGACTACATACATCTCTTGTGCCTATATTATTTTATAACATAGGTTCTGACGCACATCATTCAGCCTGCGATTAGTATTGGATCCTATCAGCATTGCTCAGACTTAGATAGTCCTCATGGTTTGGGGACATGGCCAAACTTATATTTTATGTCATTTCAGACTTATTCAGTTTCAGATTGTTCTAGTGAGTTAGGGCTTTTCCTAGTCACTCATTATGCAGTAGAGGCTTGTCAGACATAGTATTTCCACTTTGAGTTTTGTATTTATATTCTTCATGATATGTTGAGTTTATCTCTTGAGACTTATATTCCGCCTTCTTGATTATTCAGTTATGTTTTTCTCTTCGTGTCATGCCTTTAATATTCTTGTGACTCGTTAAGTTTTGCAGTTTCTTTTCTTAGATAAAAAATAGGTGATGTCTTTCCATAGCGTGTAATGCTCACCTCCATGTCATGAGCAATATCTAATTCTTCAAAAAGTTTGAGGCTTAATCTAATCCTTTGCATGATATATACAAGGCCCAAATGCATTCCTTGAATACAAATTTCAACTATAGAAGTTTCAAAATATTGATCCTTGCAATATAAGCTCAATATTCGCTAACAAACTGTAATCTACTATAGGCTCATCTATACTTTGTTTTGTGTTTGTCAACTCCATCATGCTCACTGCATGACGGGTGCTTTAGAAATTATTAGGGAATATACTTTGAAGGTTCTCCTAACAAC
Organism: Solanum verrucosum; assembly: GCF_900185275.1. Taxonomy (NCBI): domain Eukaryota; kingdom Viridiplantae; phylum Streptophyta; class Magnoliopsida; order Solanales; family Solanaceae; genus Solanum; species Solanum verrucosum. The sequence goes on from NW_026020185.1 coordinate 1,376,631, forward strand.
CAATTGATTGATGCTCTAAGTCCATGTACAAATCAAAGGTGTTATCTTTCAAGGAACGCACAAACTTCTTGACAAGAAGATCACCATGTGTACCAACACTAATACAAGTCTAGGCGAAATATACCATGTGTTGTCTTGAGTTTCCATTAACATCAAATTGTTGCAACTTTGGTGGTTGATATTCAATTTGCATCGGTAAGTCCTCAAGAATATGAGTTTGAGTATCCTAAAGAACTTTGTGATGGACCACCATATTGAGCTTTGATGGTGTTCGTAATTATATATTATAGTTGTTGAATTGTTGGAATAACCATTGAAGTAGATTGCTTTGCGCATTGAGATTCAACTAGCTTGGTGGGAGATTCAATATCAAATTTTTCTTGTGGTGCTATGTTGTAACTTGACTCTCCAGGGCAATAGAGATCTAATTTGCTCATAAGTTGGGTGATTTGAAGATCTTTATATTCAGTATATTTCTTTAATGCCTTAATGGTTTGCGTCATTACAACAAGTTGTTCATTGACATTGACTACATTAATCATCATGGCGTTGACCTTTGTTGAGATAAATAAATTTGTCAAATCGTCGAAATCCTCAAAATTGAAGCTAGTTTGAGAGACATCATCTGATGGACAGAAATGGATTTTTCCCTAAAAGTTGTAATTGTAATATGATATTTGTCTTTGTCTGCCATCTCCGAAGATATGAAGAACTCTGATTTATTCATGTCGCTAGCCTTGAGACTTACCTTACATGAAGTATTGTTGATTTTTTCAAAGTCCATTACAGTACTAGTAGAATTTGTAGTTTTCCGATTTATAAGCGAAGGAGATGAACAACATAATTGATCTTATTGGGTGTGTCAAATTTATTCGCAACAATTTTTCATAGTGTTGAAAATTAACTGCAATCAGAATAAATAAAAGAAAAAGTAATTTAATTGATGAATCTTCATGAGTACAATTTTGTTGTTTTTTTAATTCTTATCTCCTAATAGTTTTCGTAATTCGAGGGCTAACCGTATCGTATTTCTCAAACGTAGGATGATGTAGACCTCCTTGAGATGTGTTTGATCGTCGGAAACATTGAGAAGCACGTCATCGTCTCAAGTCGATCTCCGAGAAGAACTATGTTGACCACTCCTTTGAACAATTATGTAGTTGATGTTGTAGCTTTCTCCAATGCTTGGAGACTCTCTTAAGAAAATTATGTAACCCTCCTATTTATAGTTGTAGGAGAGAGGCAGTCCAAATATGGATGAACTCTTTTGCCTTGTTTTGATTGGTTTATGTAATTCATCAAGCTTATCACAAAGTAAGGTTACTTTTTGATTGGTTGATGAACTTTGACCAGGATTGCCATATATCATTTGAACGGATGGCATCCTCTTGTTGATCATGAACTTGACTAGGATGACAAGTCATCTTGACGTGGCATGAGCTTAGGCCTCAAGATGAAATGGACATTGGACTTGAGATTATAAAATGTACGTGTTCATGTGTGAAACCCAATTAATTATTCAACCCAATTGAACGTGAATTTAATTCAAAATTTTGTATGAATAAAAATTCTATTATTTTTAATAATAAAAGGGGGTTCAAACATATTAATTGAATCTAACAAAATTTATGTGTCTACAATCATTCTTTTAACAATGTTCCCTACATGTATGTAAACAGAAATTCCTCTATTATTGCATTTTCTCGTCCACGAGATTGAAATATTTTACCAGTAAAAATTGCGGTTCATTTCTGCTCATCGTGCTTATTTACAGATCAATTTATTGGAACAATTCTGGAGGAATTTTTGCAGGAAACCTAGTACAACTTATATTTCGTCATCATCTTCTTGGTTTGGAGCATTGTTTAAAAGAACTAGTAAGGAAATATTGTATAAGAAAATTGAAACAGATCAATTAGGAATTTTTTTGCCAACAAAATTATCAATTTGTCACATTCTTCCATGTAGGCGATGGCTAAATCCTACTTGCCAATATAGAGACCCTTTTACTAAGCAAGAGATCGAGTCACCAGACCAATGCTTGAACCAACTCAAATCTAACATCTTGTTTGCGTCTCAATTAAGGAGGAAAAGATGATATTCAAAGAATCATATGGATGCAAAGGAACTACTGTCGGAATTGGTTATTCAATGATGTAATAATACTAATTAAACCAAATATGGTTAACTGATTAATCATTTAAATGTTTATGTTTAGAATAAATAAAGAGTTGGTAGAAAATCATTTTATGGTGTGGCAAAACATAATTAATTAAAGTCGGGAATAAGGAACTCAAGAAAACGGTTTGATCTTGTGTTGAAAAAGTTGTGGTAATATATTTATGTTGGTTCACTTGGATAGTAAATTTTATGGATGCAACTTTACAATCTTATTTTCAACTAATTTCTCAAACTAAATTTGAGAGAACACTTTAAATAGAGAGAATGAAAGAGGACGGCACTGTAAAAAAAACTAAAATACTATCAAATGAGAAGGAATTATCAGAAATACGATGTACATTCATGAATCATAATATATTTTTTTTTATGAGAAACAGAACAAAGGAAGCCAGCCAGAGTGAACCAAAAATGGTCAAACAAGCAGAGAGATCAATCTCTCTATTACTATCAATATTGCATTGTATTGTATTGTGAAATGCCTCTCTCCAGGTACACTAGCTGTTTCCAGAGGTGGAAACCTCAGTGCTACATATTGGACACACCTGCATCCACAAAATCATATACAAAAATCAACTGCAGCCCTCCAAAATTTATATAGAAGAAATCTCAGAAATGAATACTAAAAAGCAACAATATATTAGTAGTATTATTCAACAATTTGGACAGGTATATGTGAAAGATTCATTAATATACGTTGGAAAGGAAGGACGCATGGGCTGATCATCCACCCCCATCCCAGACAATTACCCCAATCACTAGAGGCTCTGCTGATGTAGAGCAACCCTTTCTAACCACTTCCAAAGTCCACAAGGATGGACGAAGAGCATACTACTGTGAGTTGTCAAATAAAAGCAGCTTGTTACTTCGATAGAGAAACTCATAGTAAGTTAAGATCAAAATATAGACAGTTATCCCTTCTGATGCACCATAATACATTAACAAATATAAAATTCAACAATTCAGATTCGTTCTAGCTAACATCGATTTATCCACTCCTTAGTCTGCTATGAAAAGTTCTTAGGACAGAGGATTAATAAATACAAGTGTTGTGTCATTAGGGCTCCCAACCCTCATCCCGATTCAATCAAAAGAGTTAGAACTCATTACAGGTATTATGCACAAGTTCTTACCTATCAAATACTTCAGTTGCCCATTGTTTATTGGAAGGGAAAACATCTCTATCTTTTCTGAGATGGTTAATAATGTGATCAATAAGATAAATGGTTGGCACTCCAAACTACTTTCTTCTGGTGGTAGGTGTATCCTTATCAGACATGTTATTTTGGCCATGCCTACTCATATGCTTACTGCTGTGCATCCTCCTAAAGGTACCATTGAGCATTTGGAGAAAATGTAGGCTACACTCTTTTGAGGGGGCACAACAGACAGGAAAAGGCGTCATTCATCTGCTTGGGATAAACTGAGTCTGCCTAACTGTGAAGGAGGTACAAATTTCAGGAAAATATGGGATATTGCATGGCCTTTTCTATCAAACAGTGGTGGAACCTTAGAACTGGAAAATCTCTTAAAAAGAATTATGATAGCCAAATATTGTTAGACGTCTCATCCTCTAACTACACAAAGACAGAGATCTTCCATGATTGGCTGATATGCTCGCTGCTGGTATGGGTGGAGTCCCCGGCGACATGCAGTTTGATGGAGGTGGAGAAGATAGCGGATCGAGGTGATAACGATATACAGCTGGATAGTATAGAAGCCAAACTTATATCCTTTTAAGCACTAGATATTGGACTAGGAACTGGGAAAACACATACAAATGGAAGAAGAAGAAGAACAAAAAATCAGAAATCAGATAATCGAGGAGGCTCAGGCAGAGAACATGACTCAAGAAGTATATATCATAACTATCGAAGGGGAGACAAATAGTTACTGTATGAGCAGGGGAGATTCTTCCTTTCGGGAAACTTAGGAGAATCAGTTGGTCACATACAATGAACCAGAACCATTGAGCATAGAAGACAATCTCACGAAAGAGATGATGGAGACAAAGGCTACGATCTGGGTACACCTTAATGTGCTCAAATTAGGGCAAGCCTTTGGAGCAGCTATGGGATGTGAAAAAGAGGCTTATGCTTTGTGCATGAAAATGGATCAAAAGAAAAACTTGGAGAGATGCGCAGGAAAGGGCAAATCCTCAGATAATAATAACTACACAATTCCGAAAGAACTCAAGGATTGTGTCTTGGAATGTAAGGGGGATTAATGAGGAAAGGGGAAATGGAAGAACATGGCAACCAAAGCATAACGTGTAAAATGTACAGAGAAAATTATCATTTCTTTTGGTTAGTGACAGCAGTGTATGTTGATTGTAAAAGGGTGTAAAGAAGAGAGTTATGGGGGGAGCTATACTCAGTGGGGGGAAAGTGAGCAGGACCTTAGGTGGTGGGAGGTGATTTTAATGTAATCAGATATCCCAGTGAAAGAACAAATTATTTCAGAATAAATGAAGCAATGATTGAGTTTTCCAAATGCATAGAAGAGATGGAACTTGTGGATCCTCCTTTATTTAGATTATACTTGGGGAAGGGGGGAGAATCATAGAAGCGCCTCAAGAATTGAAAGATTCTTATACTCTTCATCATGGGAAGAGCAACTTACTCTCATTAAACAAACAATACTGGCAAAGATTGGATCTGACCACAATCCAATCATGTTATCCTGTGAAGAGTTGAACTTCAAGAAAAATCATTTCAAATTGGAAAGTTGGTGGTTGAGGGTTGAAGGATTAAAAGAAAAGGTAAGACGGTGGTGGAGAGCTTTTGTTGTTAATGGGAGGCCTGGCTATATTTTAGCTGAGCAACTAAAATTGCTAAAGAAAAGTTAAAAGATTGGAGTAGAAATAATAGGGCAATTGGAGACAAAGAAAGGGTGACATTCTAAACCAATTGGCAGTCTTGGAGGCAATTCAAGAACAAAGAGCTCTCACAGATGACGACGCATTTCAGAAATCAAACTTAACTAAGGAGTTTGAAGAAGTTGCAAGCAATGAGGACATAGCTTGGAGACAAAGATGAAGGATACAATGGTTGAAACAGGAGGGAGACAACAATACAAAATACTTCCATAGGATAGCTATAGGTCACAAAAGGGTAAACTCCATAGATAATCTGAAGGTGGAGGGGGTGGGGGTGACATATCCAGAAGAGATCAAAGAAGCAATACAACAAAATTACTACAAAAACTTGTAGAAAAAGACAAAAGAGTGGAGGCCAGAATTAATGTTACATGAAGCTACAAGGATCTCAGCAGAAGAACAAGAAAAGCTACAAAGACAATTTAAAGAGGATGAAATCATTGTGTGCTATGGAGAAGGCACCCATGCCTGATGGATTCCCTATGTCCTTTTTTCTGGCTTTTTGGGAACTTATGAAGGAGGACATCCTAAAGACTCCAATATTTTTATGAAATATCAGAAGTTTAAGAAAAACTTCAATACAACATTCATAGCCTTGATCCCAAAGGACATATAAGTCTCATAGGTGAAATGTACAAGATTGAGGCAAAAATACTGGTCAAAAGACTCAAGAAGGTGGTTAACAAGCATCAAATATCATTTATAAAAGGAAGAAATATCATGGATGCAACCTTGATTGATTGCGAGTGTGTGGACTCAAGACTTAAAGGTGCAGAAGTTGGTATCATGTGTAAGCTAGACATAGAAAAAACTTACGATCATGTCAACCAGAGATTCTTGTTGAATACTCTCAGGCAAATGGGATTTGGTGAGAAATAGTTCAAATGGATTGATTTTTGCATTAAAACTATCAAGTTCTCTATTCTGGTGAATCATGTAGGGCTTTTTTGATTCTAAAAGGGGTCTTATACAAGGTGACCCTCTGTCTCCTTTCCTGTTTATACTGGCAATGGAGGGATTTGATAGCATCACAAGGATAGCATTAAAGAATAGATGGATTAAAGGGTTTGAGATAGGAGATAGCAGGGTGGAAATAATGGAAGTACGTCACCTACATTATGCAGATGACACAGTGGTCTTTTGTGAGCCAAGGGTTGAACAAATAGGTTATATCAAAATGATTTTCACTATTTTTGAAGCTTCTTCTGGTTCAAAAGTTAACGGTGAAAAAACCAGTTTGTTCCTAATAAAGGAGGTGCCAAACATCCAAAATCTTTGTCATCCTTTTAGGATGCAAAGTTGAAAATATGCCTACTACGTACCTTCGTATGCCTCTGGGCAGTGAACACAAAGCAGGGGACATTTGGGCTGGAGTTATACAGAAAACAGAAAAGAGGCAGACTAGGTGAAAGGCACAATACATATCATTGGGAGGGAGGCTCATCCTTATCAATTTTGTACTTGATGCACTTCATACATATGTAATGTCTCTACTTCCCTTGCCTTCCAAGGTTATGAAAAAATTGGACAAACTTAGGAGGAGATTCTCGTGGCCTGGGTGTAAAGAGGGCAACGGATACAAACTAGTCAATGCATACAACAATGTAGAGTAGAGAGCAGGGTGGTAGGGTGGTTTGGGCATCAGACATCTGAGAGCACAAAACAATAGCTTATTGATTAAATGGCTCTAGAGATACAATAGGGAGGAACATGCATTCTGGAGGGAGGTGATTAGACACAAGTTTGGTGAACTCAACCCATGGTGTACCAATGTGAGAACTGATACTCATGGGATTTGAGTCTGGAAGACCATTAGAGCCCTATGGCCCAAAAGGGGAAGAAACTTGCAAAAGATAGTTGGAGATGGAAAAAAATAAAATTCTAGAAGTTGCCGAGTCCATTAATGGGGATTTTTCCAGACCTATTTATCCTAAGCAACAACCCAGATGGTACCATTTAAGATATGTGCAGTTCACATGGATGGAACTTATCCTTCAAGAGATTGATAAAGTGGCCAGTTTGCCAAGTAGGATTGATGATTTCAGAACTGCTGAACCAGATACATTAAGATGGAAACACAATACTGATGGGCAATTCTCTGTTAAAAGGGTTTACAGAATGGAAGGAAGAGTACCGTATAGAGGGCAACCAAAAATTTTGGAGAAACTAATGGAAGAGACCAGCTTTAACCAAGGTAAAATGCTTTACTTGCTTGATGGTTAAAAGAGCATGCCTGAACACAAGAAGTTTTGAAGAAAAAGGCATAGTTACCAGGTGCTTCTTATGCAATGAGACAGATGAAACAAATGGTCGTATGTTTTACACAACACTTTGACAGAATAACTTTGGTCTTTATTTCTCAACATAACAAAGACAAGTTGGACTATGCCTAAGAATACTGCAGATTTGCGCAAGTGCTGGATGAACAGAGGAGGCAGCAAAAGTCAAAAGAAGTGGTGGAGGATCATACCACAATGCATCCGGTGGACAGTTTGGAGAGAGGAATGGGAGGTGCTTTGAAGATAGAACCAATTCCATTTAGAAAGTTAAATGGAATTATATATTATCTTCTACTTTTGGTGTAAAGAAGTAGGTTTAGAGGATATAGATCATTTTGTAGGTTTATTAAGATCTCTGTGAGTATCTTCTTTTCTATTTGTTTTTTTATCTAACACTTCTTTATGGTGTCCAGCATTGAGGACTTGCTAAGGAAAATACATTTACCAGTTTCAAAAAGAAAAAGCCATCTTGGCCCTAAGTTGCTCGGACTAGGGTGCGGGTGTCCGATACGGGTGCAGATCTAGAGGTCGGGTCCTTCATGATCTAATTTTTAAGATTCAGGGATATGGATCTATGTATGGATACGAGTGCGGGGATTCGCCTAAAAATAATTAAAATATCTAAAAAAAATAGAGTTATAAAACCTAAATTATGAGATATTATGTGGAGAACTTGAAGAGAATATTGGACAGAGATTAAAGGAAAAGGAGTGACATAGAAATTTCTATATAAAAGGTATTCCATTTTCTTCAATTTCACCTTACCTTTTGCATTGATTACATAAATCATTAAAACTGTCTAGACATTCCCCATCGATTTTGGTCAAAGTACCCAAAATTGGTTGACCAAATCGGACACGGATCCCATCCCCACACCCATGTAGTGTCGACATGGGTGCGGCACCAAAAGTGAAGAGTCCAAGCAACTTAGTCCTGGCCAATCTCAATCTTGGTAGCTATGGCTAAGATCAAACATCTTGTTGATGTACATATTAAATGGCAGGTTGGGAGAAGTGAAATATCCTTCTGGTATGATAATTGGATCACTTTTGGTCCCCTATGAAAATTACTTCTAGAAGGCAGCAAACCTAAACTTACCACTGTTGCACTGGCCATAGCTAATGTTAAAATGGGAATGGAAAGGCTGAGAACAATATATTCCAACTGAAATCTTGAACTTTTTTAACAATATGAATCTTCAATTACCTCATGATGTGCCTGATAGACCATTTTGAACACCAGGCAACAAAAGGCAATTTTCTGTGGCACAGCTTGGCATCTGCTAAGACATAGGAAGCCCAAATGCTGGATCGACTCCAAGATGTGGCATATATATGTGCCTTTCAAGATGAAAATTTATTATGGGTGGAGGGTATTGAGGGACAATTCCTATTGATGCACGAGTTGCCAGGTTTGGTATTGCTGCTCCATCTAGATGTTTTTGATGCAGAAACCCTGATGTTAAAACTGTTGATCACCTCTTTGTTATGGTAATTTTCCTAATAAGGTGTGGAAAATCATGTGGACCATTTGGTATTCCTTACACTAACTTGCCTCTTACAGGTTGCTCATGATCAACTGGTAGAAGCTCAAATGTAAAGATCCTGTCACTAGCTTCATTGTCAATTCTCTGTCATTTATAACTACTTGGGAACTATGGAGATCATGATGTGGCTCCAAATATGGACTGATAAGTTAAATGTTAGGAGATCCATATCTCTAATTGCTTCCACTATGACTCATCTCATCTCAAATCATTTTAAAAGCATTTACTTATGTCCTAACTGGAATGCTATTACTCAGCTTGTATGTAGTTCCATACACACTTCAACTAAATTGTTTAAATAAAATGGACCAACTCCCTACCTGTTTTCTCAAGTTTAACTCTGATGAGAACTGCAGAAATGGCCTTAACGGGGGTGGTAGCCTCATCAGGGACATGAGAGGGAAGCTAACTATGGTCTACTCATTGGTGCTTGGAGCTGGGACATGTGATTGGGCTAAAGCTGCTTCCTTGCTGTATGGGATTACATGGTGAGTACAGCCTTAACATTTTTCTTGCAAAATAGTATGATGTAATATGTAAGGAAATCCAACATCTTAATCTCCATGTCCATTCAACTGTGTTTACATAAAATGGGATAAGAAGTCTCAATCTCATTCGATCTGGCACATAGCCAGATGAAAATGAAGGAACTCAAGCCCAGGATCTAATTCACTGTAACAGCTATAATCACCACCCTAAACAGTACTGACAAAAGACATATATTCCCTTTTGAGTCGAAGAAAGAAAAAAAGGGAAAAGAGAAGAGTACAATCTAGTTCAATGTGAAATGCATTGGCAAAAGAAGCACAGATAAACTTAGAGCTACCATGATTCTTCAAATAACTTAACATATATCAGCTGACCATGATGGAGCTAAACCACAATTTTTTAGTCTCAGCTAGAGCCACATATCACAGATAAAACTTGTGTGATTTTTAAAAAGATTCAAAAGGTAGGGGAGCACCTACAAACAATAACCGAAAAGATACTAATTGGCTTAGCCAAGATCCTTCTCCCTCACAGTTCAAGGATTTATTTTGGAGGGTAGTACTTCTACAATACCTTGTTTATTTGTAACCAATTGTTGAGGCATTCAGAATGATACATATGTTTGCAGGACAACGCAGTCAATTTGTCACCATCTTCATAATCCAATCTACATATAACACACCTGGAGTGCAAAAATGTCAAGTCGTCAAAACATTTCACGTATGAAATAGTAGAGCAGCATAGGATATGTTAACTCACGAATCAGTGGTTCCTTCTGATGCAGTTTGTGTCTTATAGATCACTGAAGGCAAAGAGGCAATTGTATCAGCAGAAAGCCCCCTGCTCTCAGTTCCAACAACTTCACCTAGTGCTATAAGTTCCTGCATCAGTGCAGACAGTTGAACAATACCAAACATGTGAGGTAGAATACAAAAAATGTCTAAAAGAGAAACAGGAATTCAACAAACTGAAGTACCTCATAAGAAAGCTCATCAGGATCTACGTCCTCCCATGCATCCTAAGAACAACAAAATACACACGTATGGTTAAACCAGACTTAATGAGATATCACAAAATTCGTCTTTTCTAAAATATGCAGGAATTTTACATCAAAAAAACAACAATGTTGCAGATGAATGATCTTGGGCGTATTTTTATGCTTAAAAACCACGAGAAACCCATATTTTAGCTAAATTCGAGAACAAAATCCATTATACTTGCCAATTGTTTGATCTTGTTTATTTGATTTTGGCTAACCAATGTGATTAGGTGTGTGGAGGATGGAAAGCTAGTGGAGAAGACGCTGGAACGCAAAGAAATGAGTTGAAAGTGAGGCTGAGGTTTGGAGCTAAGCAGGCAAGTAACAAAGAAAGATTGGAGAAGAAGGAGCCCAGCTCCGCTTCCTCCCCGTATCGCGGAGCTGGGGAGTAACAATCAGTCTCGAAGAATTTTGGACCAGGGGACTTCATATCCACTCCGTATCGCAGAGCTATCGCGAAGAAGGTAAAAAGTTGTGCAAAGCAGGTTCGCTTTGACTCCGCATCGCGGACTTGCAACCCTAGATTTTGACGCGTTTTCTAGCCTATAAACAGACTCATTTTTGGTTATTTTATTATTCTTTTTCATATACTTGGAGGATGAGACTTGGACGATTTTTCTCTTTAATTTCTAGTGTTCATTCCAACTCTTTTCAATCTTTCAATTTCTTGAATGATTAAAGATTCCAGTACTGTGAATCGGATTATGAGTGGCTAAATCTTTTTTTTCTAGGGTTGTGGCTACAATTGATTGTATAGTATCAACTCTTTAGAGAAGATGGGTTATCACTAAAAGTTATTCTTGAGTTCTTGAATTAACTATTGTAATGTTGGATCACCATTAGAATACACATCTTGTTTGTTCTTGAACTCGGGAGAGGAATAGAGAGATAGAACGTGGAATACAAAGAGCATGATCTTTCTTTGTCAAAACTTAGATTGATTTGTATCTAGGATAGGGATATACCTAAGTTACCATGCTTGGTTATGAAATAAGATGAAAGTTTAATGCTCCGTGGTTGGTTCAATCTATCCCGCTCAACGATGTAGTTAGGTTGCCAATTGTGGAAGGTGATTAGAGGTTCGGAAGACCATAATCATATCATTAACCTTGTAAATCAATAACTTGATAACCATGAGGATTCTAAAGTGAAGATATTGTGCATGAAATCTTGTTTAAGTTGTAGCCCTGGAATTTCCCAAGTCATTGATAAAACCCCAAGTGAATTCGAATTGGTGCTATTTAATTTAGTTAGTTATTTATTGCAATTATTAGTTGCATTTGGTGTAAACAGTCATTATCATTCCTGCTTGCATTTGATGGACAGTGTGGAAGGAAAGGAATGGTAAGACATTTTGAAGGCACTAGCAGTTCTACTGAGAAAATTAGGATGAATTGTCTTAGCTTGTTCTTTTTTTGGTGTAAACAGAAACTGTGGAGGGAAGTACGAGAGTTAGTATATTAAATTGACAATATATAATTGTATAGGGTTTTGAGCAGAGGTTAGCACCGTTTTGATGCTTGTAAAGTTTCCAACTTAGCACCTTTTTCTGGGGTGGCAAAGTTTTTATTGAATGAATTGTTACTTGTCTCAAAAAAAAAAAAAAAAAAAAAAAGACAAATACAAAATAATATACCAATCAAACTCTCTTTACACATTTGCAATTAATTATAGTTACAAATAAAATTGGATATTTGCTAATCATAAGTCTTTTGGATTCGACAATCTGGCTCTTAAAAGTTACTATATTAATTGGGTGACCACATACACTTGCATGTGCATTTGAATGCAACAATGAGCAAAGACTCAAGAAACCCCGAGTAACCATGAAAAAAATTATATTTTATCTATATTGAAGAAAGGGAAGGAGGAGAAAGCAAAACATGGTGGAAAAAATCTTCAGCCCAAAGAGCCCATCAATTCAGTTGGAAAAAATGCATCAAAATAGCATTATTATGAGGACAGTTTTGTGGGGCCAACAACAATAAATATGAGAAAAGATTTTCCATAAAATATACTGGTCTACTGTGTGCCATTTGTAGATCTATCACGGATTTCACTAAACTATACCCTAAAAATTAAAAGGAAATTTGAATAAGAAAATAAAGCAACTAGCAGCTCAGACTACTCACTACTGTAAGGAGAAACTGTTATAGCACAAGTTTTAATAGAAATATTTGAACAAAACATTACAGATACACAATATGCAACATTGGGTATATCATATATGAGAGCATTCAAGGAAGTTCATAAATGTTTTGCGCCACTTTATTTATTGCCTTAACAGTTTGGTCACATTTTTCACATTTATCAAGAGCCAAACTTGGTATTTCATATCTGTTCCATAGAGTACATGCTTGAACAGTAATACTAAAATTTGGTTACATGTAAATATTATTGATATACAATATATTACATTTAGCATACAAAGGCATACTAAAGGGTGTTAAAATGTCTTCTTAAAGATGCTTCAAACGGTCCTTAGCAAGCCAAGATGCATTACAGGGGTGCACTCGTATTCACGACATTGGCGGCAGTCTAGATTCTCGCTTGATTCAGCCTTACCTGTTGTTTTTTAGATTAGGGACTTAGAATATGTTTAAACAGGTAATATTGATCAGGAGGCGCATTTATGGGATAGCTCACTCCCAAGTTTGTATTGATTACGAATAGAAAATATGGTTAGCCGTTCAAGACACTTAGGCAACACTACAAAGACCACCAAGGCCAATTGACTTATATCAAAGATCCTCGACACTTGTCAGCCCAAAGATGAACCTTATCCTATGGCAGTTAACATCCCTAACTACTACACGCATTTAATATATACTAGTTTTAGTGTTCGTGCATGTCCCTCGTACAGATGAGAACAAATTTTAAAATGACATAAATAATATTTAAAATGTGCTTGCTTTAGAATATAAAAGTACCAAACAAATTGAAAGTTCCAAAATGATACATATTAATCATGTTTAGGTAATTACCAAAAATATAAACAAAACATGTTTAGGGAATTTTGATCCACTTCAGTGGTTCTTCCTTCAATTTGTTCTAATACTTGTTTTATTGTAAATGTGTCGTTGGAGTAAAATTTGATTGAAAGGCCAAAAAGTCATCCAAAACAAAGAATTATTTGAGTAGGAAAGTAATTTAAATATAATAAATAGAGTTAATTATACTAAACAACTCTGTAATATGATTTCATTTTAGATATATCCCCCTTTTACTTTAAAATCAAATATTTACACCTATACTACGAAAATTCGACACTTGATCCCCTTATAAGATATATCCATAACAGCAAAGTATATCAAAATATAGTTTTAAAAGGATGAATTAAAATTATAATTACCATACTTATGCTTTAGATCTTTCCCTAGTTAAACAATATAGAAAATATTAATATTTTGGGCATTAAATAGTTTAGATGGATCTTTTTCTTATTTGATATAATAGTTACCTTTTTATTTTGTGGTTGTCGTAAGAAGAAGTCGTGTATTGTGAGTTAAGCCAGGTGATACTTCTTAATATGTATCATCATTTATCATGAAAGATTGCCGTAAAATTTTGCATCGAAAACTATTTACAGGGAAGTTACTAAAAAAGGGACACTGACTCATGAATGGGAAAAAAAGCTCTTAATTTAGTTGGTTTTGAAGTCCTAACTATTAGGGGGATAATTAAAGGTATATTCCTAAATAATATTAGGAAAATAATTAATTTCTAATTCTATCTAATATGAAACCTATTTTTAAATGGTAGAAAAGGTGAATGACATTTCTCTTAGGGCTTTTGTGCTTTCTAAAGTCTTAGGTTTTGCCTTTGTGAGGGTACTTATATTCATGACAACATTCATTGATTAGGAGAGGGGGAAGCAAGACACAGAAAAAGTGGTGGAGAATAATCCCAGATTGTATCGTGTGGACTATATGGAGGGAGAGGAATGTAAGACGCTTTGAAGATAGATTCAACATCATTCAGAAAATGAAAGGGAGCTGCATTGCAACTTTCTACTTTTGGTGTAAAGAACATTGTATAGAAAATGCTGAACAGTTAGTAGATCTTTTAGGATTACTATAGTTAATCTCTTGGTTTAGCTTGTTACTACTACCTTTTTGGAGGTCTCCAGCATTACTGAGGAATACAACATTACCAGTTTCAAAAATAAAAAACTTATATTCATGACAACAAAGTTCTAAGAATATAAGATTGAAGAAAAAGATGTAAGGTCCAAGAAAATAGTGAATGTTGATCTTGTTTAGCTAGCCTATTAAAAGGTTAAATCTTGCCCCTGCATAACTTCTCAGATGTTTTATTGGATTTTTTGCTTTGCCTCCACTTATCAAAATTATTCTATTGTTTTCATACTAATTAATTTTGAAGTTTTAAATATTTTGATTTTCTATATAATTCAAACAAGAAAAGATTTATTTCTTAAATCCAAAATGTGTTGTAATTGAGGGTATTTTATTTATTGTGAACGTAATAAAAAGTTGGGAACTAGTTATCCGTAAGATTATTTTGATAACTGTGATGTCCCATCTAAGCTTACGTGCACCTCAACTAATTGCAGGAGGTACCCATTATCTCCTACCAATATAAGTACCGGGTAAATCTGCCTGCAAGGCTTGAACAGATGGCAAAAAATCACCTAGTGCTTTTCCTCTGTTAGGATTTGAACCTGAGACCTTATTCCGTAATTGTGTGCCTTGTTCAGATTTCTACGTACCGAGTACAATGACGTGATGAAAATGCACCCCCATAACCAAGGTTTCAATTTCCAATGGTCTGCAGTCTGCCCTAGTTTATATTACAGAAGTGGATGTGGCTTTGTTTTTATTCTTCTTCTTGTAGTTGCTTTGTACAATCTTCTTTAATGGCAGCTTTTATTAGAATAACAAGTACTATTGCTTCAGAACGTTACGATGTTAGAGTTAGTAATACACTGATTTTATCTCACACACATAAATAGAGTTGTTTTGTAAATAAAGTATCATTAATTAATGTCCATTCTCTTCCCTTCTCCTATTTCCTCACATGGTATCATCAATTAATGTCCATTCTCTTGTAAATAAAGTATCATCAATTAACTGTTACAGAGAAAACAGGAAAACATAATTAATAGTTGTTGATTTAATCAACTTTCTGATTAAATTTTCTGTGCATAAAACTGTTGGTAGACTAAAAGAGTGCTAACTTATAATTAGGAACGAAGTCATATGATGCAAGGCTGGAGTGGCATCACTGTGGACAAGATGCGGGAAAGAGAGACTGAGATGGTTCGGACATGTGAAGAGGAGGTGCAAGGATGAGCATGTTAAAACGTGCAAGGGGAAGGTAATAGCAGATGTTAGGAGAGGTAGAGGTAGGCTGAAGAAGAACTGGGGGAGGTGATTAGACAGGACATTGATACATCTTCCACTGACTAAGGACATACCCTTAGATAGAAAGGTACAAAGGTCAAGCATTAGGATAGAAAGCTAGTAGGTAGTTGTGTGTTGTCACATTCTGTGTGGCTAACCTCCTCTCTTCTTATCCTTTTAGTAGTATAATTTAGTTATTGCATAGTTTCTTATTCTTCGATGTGTATTGCTAGTTGTTGCTGCACTTGTTTGTATATTTGATACTTTGCTATATCTTTTCTTTCAATCTTGTCAGATACTTTCCTTTTGAGTTGAGGGTCTTTCGAAAATCACCTCTCTACCTTACAAAGATAAGGTTCGTATACATCTGAACCTACCCAGACCACACTTGTGGAATTATACTGGGTTTTCTGTTGTTGGTATCAAGTTTTTGCAATCATAATAGAGACACATGTAGCTTTTTCACTTGCTATTTGTGCCCAACGCCACTCACTTAGTCAAAATAGTTTGCTTCACGATGTAATGCTACAATTCTTGTCTCTTTAAAGACCTCGATTATGAACCACTCTTATTACCCGTGATCGTAAGTACAACAATGCACTTATCGCCAATGACTGTTACGTCGACACCAGATCGCATCCAATGGAGTTGCAACAACCATTTTCAAGCGACTTCCGGGAATTACTATGATAACTTTCCTGGCGCAACTCTGGTTATTAGAACTTCTCTCGTGACTATCTAGCAAGTTGTTTAAAGACTATTTAGTTCCCAATATTTTCAAATATGGAAACTCAAATTGATTTTATCCATCTTAAGTTTGATGGGTTGTATTAGAATGTGCATTATTGTATTAAAGTGTTGGAATACTAAATTTAGTAAGGTTAGTCCCTCTTGGTTAAATAAAATGTGTTTGAATATCAAATCTACAAAATAGGAGACTTTTGTATTCAGTTACTCTTCAAGTCGTCGCTTCTTTGTCCCTTTCTATCTTTTAATACATTTCATCTTCAAATTACACAATTTAGATCCATACCCGTTGAGAAAAAAATTGTTCCAAATGCATTTCATGTTTTTTTACCGTAAGCTCAGCTCCCCTATGGAAGTTCCATTAGAAGTAATAACCTCTTAATCTAGTCTTCACCGCAGCCACAAACAACTATTAAGATTGATTCATTCAAAGGAAAAGCACTTACAATATGTTGGTTACTAGTGCATCCCAAAGAAATGCAGGCATACGATGATTCTAAAATTTCTAAATGGAAGTTCTGTTTTTTTACTTGGGAACAGGCTTAACTTATGCTTCTTCAAGCAGAATTCCTCTAGCTTCAGCAATATGCCCTTATTAGCATGCTTTAAGTAACAAAAAATTTTACTATATGCAACAGTGTTGATATACAATCCAAAGAGGATGGGCTAGAACTTAATGGGCTATTAAGGGAAGACAATGGTGATGATCACCGGTTGTACAGGTAATAACTAGACTAATAGAATAAAACGACTGTAGTACACTTAATGTTTTGATAAAAAACACTTCTGTACACATAGGGATGCTGTTAATTATACATGATGATACTTTTAAGATTGTCGTTCTCTATGCACAACCTATCATATTTTCAGTGACCTAAGTTCTACTCTTAAGGACTGAGAGTCGAACGTGTAAGACAATGTAAGTTGTTTCTCAAATACCTCCTTTCCAGATATCATTTTATTCCCCAAGTCTGCAGGTCATGTTAACCGACATCCTTAAAGGTTTCAACAACAGCAAAAGCACACTTCATTTATGTAGTAGGAATCTAAAGAAATAAATGTGTGTGCACCCATGTGTGTGTTCAGATTCTGTATTTACCACATTTCTTAACTTCCCCAAATTCTTATGTCTTAGTATCATACTAATATCAGAAACTATCGTAAACATATTCTAAATGCAGTTGTCCCTTCCATGGGACAGGATGACAGTAGGTGGATGCAATTGATCAGGATGAAGATTATTTGAATTTGATCATATTAACCAACCTCAAAACTTATCAATGTTGAGATTATTAATTTTATGAAGAAAGAAGCTCAGAGAGCTCAAGATGTAAGATCCATGCTAGAATATGAAAAAACTGATTAACTAATGCATATGAATGATCATATCAATTTGTTTTCAGAAGCAAAACAGTTAAGCCAACTTCAGTAGAATGCTAAATATCATTACCTGGGAATTAATAGCACGATCCTCTTCATCTTGCGTTTGTCCAACATACACTAAAAATCATAGATTTGTCAATAGTTTGCACGATAAAAGAAGAGAATAAAGAGGCAAAAAACAACAGTAAAAAATAAGTTTCAACAAAGGACTTGCTTTCATTTATCCCAGCAAGGGCCAATAATCTAGCTGCCATTTCTCTCTCTTCAGCATCCTGTAGTGCTCTGGCATAGGCCTCATCACTAGAAAAAGCTGATGGGTCTAACTCAACACCTTGGTTCTCATCCTCACTAGCTTCTTCATGAGCATGCACATCAAATGCATCTTCATCATCCTCATCCACATTACTACCATCATCTTCTTCTTCGCTTGGATCATCAAAATCTTCATCTTCATCCTCATCATGGCCATAGCTCCCAGCATCCCAACTCCCATAATCAATCCCATCATCGTTCATACTAAGCATCATATAAGCCCTTTCCTATTCCCAAAAAAAAAACCAGAAAGGCTTTATCTCATAATTACAAGCACAAACTGTAGGAGGGAAACAAGAAACAGAAGATTTCATTCCCTTGAGAAAAAATCTTAGTTTCATGTAATGCCTCTGAAGTCCCAAATAAGATCAAATGAACCTTTACATTTTATATTTCAAGATCACCAGCAAAGAATAAGGGATAGTTCCATGGACAAGGGTGAAGCTATAGAAATACCACAAAGACCATTCTTGAGGTCTCAAACTAAGGAGATGCAAGTGAAGGTTGATGGGCTTCAACAGAAGATCAAGAAGATGCTTATCGTGGAAGAAGAGCTCAAGAATTATAGCAAAAAGATAGCTAGGAGCTACACATATTTCATGGTCCAAGTTCAAGAGGAGGATTGGGCCCACTTGGAACCCCATTACACGCCCAAAAAGGGTTGAAGAACATGCCTAGTTAGGCATGTATTTTGGAGTCAAAAAGTGTCACTTCTTTCCTTATTTTGTTAGGTAATATTTAGAAGAAGTGTGACATTAATTTTACTTCTCTTCCTAGGCAAAGTCTGTTTCTTTTTAGGAAGTGTTTTACGTGATTTGCTAGTTTCATAGTTTAAAGCTTCCTAGTTAGGTTTTCTACTTATTCTTTCGATAAAAAGATTTATTGTCCAATGCAGAGTAGGATTCGATTCCAAAGGGGGCTACGAAAGGGGGTACACGTTTTCTTACTTTTCTAGTGTTTTTTTCCTTTTCCTCTCCTCCCTCTTACTCCTCATTTATCCGTTTCCTTTTTTCACATTTCTTTATTTATTTGATTCTCTTTCTTTTGGCTTTCCATACTCCTTCTGTTAAAGTTTCTTTTTTTTATGGCCTTCGTTTCTCTGGCTTTGACTTCATTTTATTTTCCCAGCTGAATAGCTTTCATCAGCTTGACTCTGCCTCACTAGCCTATAAGCTGTCTCTCATCTTGTGCATCTAGACAACCATGATTTCCCTAGCAGCAGCATCCTATCTCAGCCACCAAAATGGTAAACTGCTACACCAGTTTCCGAGAAAACAAATATCCTCAGCCACTGGACAAAACTCATTCCCCCCTTTCCTCCATCTTGCCAAAACCTCTTGATCAATCTCTACTCTGTCTAGGGTTGGCATCATTGATGCTTCAGAAGGATTAGAAATTAAAAATGCTAGTTGACACATTCAACATTAATTTGTTCATTCAAGATTAGCTGCAATTCCACTACAGATTCAAAACTTTAGAAGCGATGTTTCACAGCAAACAGACTATTTGCACAGTCTGACTTTAGGGATTATGATAGCTTTTCAGTGAACTACTTATTTCTGGTACAGCTTTATAATTTTGACTCTTAAATTTGTTATACTTGTGAGTTAATCCAATCAAGTGAATGGTGCCACCATTATTCTAGAATAATGTACAAGTTGTACAATCAGAGTCACTTGAAAAATCACTCTATCCCAAGACGTTATTCAGAGTCTCTAAGAAATATACAGACAAAAATTGAATCCTGATATGTGAAAAAAGCCCTAATCCTGAAGAAGCAAACATATTAGAGTTTATACTAAACCCTTTGTTCAGAAAGAAAAACAAAGTAAGTTGTGGAGTTAAAAAGTGAAAATGAAACCTGGTCTTGCAAGGTGCGGGCGAGAGCAAGATCAGCATCGACCTGACTAAGGTCGGTGAAAGGAGTTCTCCGTGAAGCTCCGGGTTGATGAAGAGCAGCATCGGATTCCCCATTGGCATTCACTTGCAGACTAGCATTCCCGTCAGACCCATTAGGGTTTCCTGATTGGTGAGTGTTGTCATCAACCGCTGTGGTTTTGGCTGCTTCATTATTATTATTATTATTGTTACTTTCTGAATTCTCCATTTCTGGGCCAACAATCGAATCGAATCGAATGGTGGAATTGGGGAAATGGGTAGCGAGGGATATTCAAGTTATATATGGTGAAGAAGAAATCTGCAGCGTAGAAGAGAGCGATGGTGGCTTTGTGTTTGGGTTTGTGCGACAAAGAGATGGGAATAATTAGAGAATTTTAAATTAAATTATTTTATTAAATATCATATATATATATATAAAGTAGAACATTAGGCTCGCCTTCGTGGCGCCACCACAAACCAGAATTCACTTTAAATTTATTTATTTACAAAATTAGTCTTCTCCTTTCATGAAAAGTTGTGACATTTATGAAAAGTTGTGAGTTTTATGAAAAATTGCGACTTTAATGAATAGTTGCGACTTTTACGAAGAATTGCGACTTTTATGAAATATTGTGACTTTTATAAAAAGTTGCGATTTTTATTTAAGGTTGTGACCTTTCTGAAGAATTGCAACTTTTCCATATAGTTGTAACATTTATGATAAGCCACAATAAATATTTGTTCACACTACCATTTGTTGTATATAAATAGAGAGATTTCCTCTCATTTTAAAAGAACGAAAATTTTGAACCTCTTCTTCTTCACAATTAAATATTTGTGTACTTTACTCACGTTGAGTGGCTCAGTGACACCATTGCTTAAGTTATAGATCCTGGTATGTATTTTTACAGTCATTAATTTGTGCTTATGTTATTAAAAATAAATGATAAGATGTAATAATTTTCATTTTCCTTTACATTATTTATCGTTTATGTAAGATAATATAGTGTTTTACTTTTAGTGACCGATAGGCTTCAAGAAAGAGAGGAGAAAAAGGAAAAGCATCATGGAATTTGATAGCTTCACATTTTCCAACTAAAAGTGCCACCATCGAAGCTAACTGTACAACAAATGGAATTGCCTCTACTCATTTGCTAGTCATTTTTAAGGGTTCATTTGATAGTATAAGAATTAGTTATGAGTAATTTATGTATTATTTTATGTTATAAAATTATATAAACAATAAGGGTTTGTTTGGTAGTATGTATAAGAATAATGCTAAATAGAGTGTATTAGTAATGTTTGTATTAGCAGTGCATGTATTAGTTATGCTATATAAACAATAAGGGTTTGTTTGGTAGTGTGTATAAGAATAGTGCTAAATAGAGTGTATTAGTAATGTTCGTATTAGCAATGCATGTATTATTTATGTTTGCACTAATTATACATAGATTATTTTTATGCATTGTTTGGTTTGATGCATTAAAAATAGTATGCATGGCATAAAAAAATTTATTTACAAAGATACTCTCCACAATTGTGATGGAAAAGATGCAAAAAAAAAAAAGGATTTGAGAGGCAATTGGGTCTTTAATTAAGCAAATGCATGCATTAAAATCATTGCGTTGCTAATACCTAGAAATCCATGGTATTAGTAATACACACCTTAATACACAACAGAGTGTATAACTAATGCAAGCATTAGTTATATATAGGTAAGAAAAGAATACCAAACAAGGTACTAGTAATACACAAGGCTAATGCACGTATTATTTTTTCTAATACACTCTACCAAACAACCCCTAAGAAGAATAAAGTAATAGGCCGAAGAGAGAAAATTCTTATTCCTCTTGAAGAATATTCCGGGATTATGGTATTCGTAGATCAATTACAACAAAGGAAAACTCATTTATTTATAAGGGAAAAATGAATTGGTCCCTAAGTAGGATTCCTAACTTTTCTCCAAAGGAATTTACATAATAGACATTCACTATGATACAAATATGTTTACAACACTCCCCCTAGAATGTCTATTTGTTAAATATGTGTCTCATTAAAACCTTACTAGAAAAACTCAATAAAGACTTGGTGAATAAATTAGTCATATTATTACTTGAACAAATATGTTGCACATTGACATCACCATTATTGGGAGCTCGTGTGTGTAGAAAAGTTTTGACGAAATGTGCTTCGTTCTATCTCTTTTTATGAATCATCCCTTCAGGATCAAAAAATTCTGCAAAGTCCTCACTTCAACTTCTTTAAGCAAATAATTTGTTGCCTTTTGAAAACTCTTCAAGATTTCTAATTCAAGTCATCAACTTGCATAACAATACGAAAGATTCTTGATTGATTTAATCCATATGAGGATTATAAACAAGTTTTTCAAAAGCTTACATATGCTTTCAATATTAAATATATGACATCTTCTAGTGTCTAAACTGCACGTCAAATAAGCTTTACACTTACCAATATGCATTATTAGACTTTTCACTTGATAAACATTTGTATGACAACATACTTTAATAGACTATAGAATTTAGATCCTCATAATTATTTACAATGTTGCGCGCTATTGTATCAAAGATATCGTAAACGATAAATCATTTTGTATCAATTCGTAATGTGACATAACTTATTGAGATCTCATCACTTCATTATTTTTCAGATACCTACGCCTCTCATGAGGTTTCATGAAGTATTATGTCGTAGGCTCTTCAAGAGCATATTACCTCCTTATTATATATATGATCTTTTTAATCATTTGTTCCTCCCCACTTTCAGGAATTATTTTATTTAGATTCAATTGGTCTATCATGCTTTATGCATATTGCAGACTATGCCCTTCAAGGACATTCAATATGAGCATCTACAACAACTATTTGGGTCAGCAAATGCTCCTAACATGTGACTTGAATTATCTTTGAAAGAGAATCGTACTAATAATAATTCATAATATATTTCTTAGTTGCTTATTATCTCACTCATATATTAGTAAAACAAACACACACATACACACACATATATATCTCAATCTACTTTAGAAAATTTATGTTTTTTGCATATATCATGATATATTCATTAATCATATAGTACACATAAAAATTATTAGATGGAAAATATATGTTGCCTAACCTTGAACCAATTGTTAGAAATTGATCATAATTTATTAGTCTGATGCTGATACGCTCAAATTTACACCTCGATTAAAAAGAATAAAGCAATTGTCGATTAATATAGAACCCAACTAGATTGGGGTCGAATCCCACATGGAATAAGGTGAAAATTAAGTTGTATGCGATTATGTACTTTCAGTTACTTATTTTTAAAAAAATGGCAAATATGGAAAGTTTTGAGTTTTTGTTTAAAGTTCACTTTTCGATAAGTAACAATTAACAATATCACCTAAATGTAGAATCAATCACGGACAATTAATCAGGATTGTGTTCACCAAGACTATTTGACCATTTTTGAGTTAATTGCATAACTTCATCATGCATTGTTAATATATCAGTTTATCAAATTTATGCTACACTTAACCGTTTTCAACCAAATTAAATGTATATCACTTTTATTATTTCGAACTAAAAGTGTTCACTATCATTTCGATAGATAGAATCTCAAGTTGGTTAATTTTAATACAACATTGACCATTAGACGAGTCCAG
Source organism: Solanum verrucosum (assembly GCF_900185275.1). Taxonomy (NCBI): domain Eukaryota; kingdom Viridiplantae; phylum Streptophyta; class Magnoliopsida; order Solanales; family Solanaceae; genus Solanum; species Solanum verrucosum. The sequence goes on from NW_026020185.1 coordinate 1,400,390, forward strand.
ATCCTCAAATTCTTGTTATTAACTCTTTTTCAAAGTTTTAGCCATTTTACTCAAACAAGATAATTTAAGACAGGTTCTAATGTTTTCAACCATTAGAAGTCCATTAAAGTGAAAGATATAATAAGGTGTATACACAACACAAAATTCATTCCGTAAAATCCTAGTGTTAGGTCAAGTCGTCATGGATTCCACAACCTTTGGTTGTATGATTTAACCCACATGATTAATGAAACAAGAAATAAAATTGCATTTAATGTAATTACTTACGAGAGTTAAAGACAATCAACATTGTGATTTCAATAAGCTGATGAAGTTATTGTGCTTCATTAAAGTGATGTGGTCTTCTTTGATATAACAAATATGATATAATAAAACCCTAAAAATAATATTTATAGTTCCAGAAAATTTAAAAACAGAAAGCAGAAATTTTGAGGCTCGTCTAACACTGTGTTTGAAGGCCCGTCACATGTGTGATGAACCGTCACATAACTTCAGAGTGTTATAGTATTCTTGTAGGTCTGACACTGCATCTAGCGACTTGTCAGAGGTCCGACGGTTTGTCACTCTGTCGTCATAAAACTTCAGAGAGTTTGTAGAATTTTTAGAAGCATGACGATATGCCTAATCACAGGTCTGGTGGTCGGTCATAGGTTTGATGCTCTGTCAAGCCTATTGTCAGAGCTCTCCTTTTGCACACTTAGCTCCTTTTCACTTTCTTTCTTGCCTTAACTGATTTCCTATCTAATAAAGTAGAAAACTATCAAACGACATTGTTGTTGCTTAAAAACTCATTATTATTCCTAGTTTAAAGTATCAAATGTGTCGTCAAATGCTGGCACATCAACACCCTCAACTTAGAACATTTGTTTGTCCTCAAGCAACACCAAACACTACTTTTACAGACTCATGAACTATCATCATATCCATTACAAACATTCTTTACTCAGACATGCATATATATATTAGTTAATACATCAAATTAAAAGAATCTACGAATGTCATCTGGATATAAACAAGCAACTTAGTATATATCCTTAGAAATCAACCATCAACAATGCAATCCTAGTTCCATTACCACAAAGAAGTTCCTATCACTATCATAACAAAAATTTTGCGAAAGACACTCATACTCAAAATAAAATTCAATAAATGCACACACAACCCATAGGCTTGCCGTTATTATTTACACATTGACTTCTCAAATAGATGGACTAGGATCACCATAGGACTTGTTAGGCGTGTAATGTAGGCTCAAGGTAAAGGCAGGGTACATTTGGGAGTAGTGACTATGCCTTCCTTGCTACCATCTTCGCCTTTCTTTCCTCTTTAGCCAACCTTGTTTCTCCCTTTTATTTAACAAATTCTGATCCTTTGGATGTGGCTTATCATTTTTTATAACATATTACTCGTGATGACACGCTATATCCCCAAGTTTTGATTATTATCATCCTATCTTTATTCATACCCCATTGTATATTTACTTTACTCAACTTAGACATTTTACTTAAGATAAGGTACATGGTGTATAAGGAGGGACAAGGGCCAAAAAATCAATTTAAAAATAAACAGAAAAGTAAACAGGTTTAACAACAAATCGATTGTCATTTAGGCTCAAATTTTAGGATCAACAATTTTCTTTATTCATTTGGTTGGTCTTATAGACTGAGTGAACTAAATTCAAAAACGACCAATGATCCTTTTCTAATCTGTTGTCTTTCAACCAATGCAATATAAATCAAGCAAGTTCTAGATGTCTCTACAAAGCAAAATTAATATACAAATGCTCGCAATCACACATAGCCTAGTATGCACTGTTAACTTCTTATTGTCAAGTTTTATTTGTATTGTTTAAATCACAATTGTTTCATTCATACTCAATAGATATCACAAAAATATCCTTAATAGTCAACAACATTACCAACAACACATTTAAATGCAAACCTCTTTATATATATATATAGTAATGTCCCGTGCTTTGCATGGCCCCAATATGATTTTGAAGCAAACTTTTTCATAGTAAAATACTCAACTATACCTAATCAAAATCATATATTAATATGGGAAAAAACTTGACATTGTTCATGTGAATATGTGAAATAGATAAATAGTTACAAAATGATTTATATATATATATCAATTCATTTGGTTTGATTTGGTTTGTGTTCAACTAATCTAAAGTAGTTTTATATTTCTCTCCAACCGTCACATCTATGACTATCATTCTCCAGGGTGCACACACTATTATTCTACTACTAAATGATGCACTAATGAATAGTTTTCACTTTATCGTTGAGGTAAAGTCAAATGGTTAGGCTCCTATCACATTTTTGAATTAGAACATCAAATTTAACACATAATGCTAAAATTATTTAGTAGTAGATACATATTGCAATTGGAAAAGGATCAATAAAGATTTCTTTCTCATGCATAGTGAAGTAGTAAAATCATCACAACAAAATTTGCTTGATCATTTTATTTTGGGTCTCATGTAATAAAGAGAAATATGGGAAGTTTTGGGTTTTGTTTAAATTTCACTTTTCGAAAAGTAACAATTAACAATATCACCTAAATGTAGAATCAATCACGGAGAATTAAACAGGATTGTGTTCACCAAGCATATTTGACCATTTTCGCGTTAATTACAGAACTTAATCTTGCATTGATATATCAGTTTATCAAACTTATGCTACACTTAACCGTTTTAAAACAAAATTAAATGTATATCACTTTTCTTATTTCGAACTAAAAGTGTTCACTATCATTTCAATAGATAGAATCTCAAGTTGGTTAATCTTGCTACAACATTATCCATTAGACGAGTTCAGATCCTCAAATTCTTGTTATAAACTCTTTTTCAAAGTTTTAGCCTTTTTACTCAAACAAGATAAACTTAAGGCAGGTTTTAACGTTTGCAACCATTAGAAGTCAATTAAAATGAAAGAGATAATAAGGTATACTGACACAATACACAATTCATTTAGTAAAAATCCTAATTTTAGGTCAAGTCGTCATGGATTTCACAACCTTTGGTTGTGTGGTTTATCCCACATGATTAATGAAACAAGAAATAAAATTGCATTCATCGTATTTACTTATGAGAGTTAAAGACAATCAACATTTTGATTTCAATAAGCCGATGAAATTCTTGTACAAACTTCATTCAAGTGATATGGTCTTCTTCGATATAACAAATATGATAAAATAAAACCTTAAAAATAATATTTATAGTTACAAAAAAATTAATAATAGAAAGTAGAAATTTTGAGGTTCGTCTAACGCTATGTTTGAAGTCCCGTCACATAACTTCAGAGTGTTATAGTATTCTTGTAGGTCTGACGCTGCATGTGACGACTTGTCAGAGGTCCGATAGTCTATCACCTCTATCGTCACAAAACATTAGAGAGTTTGTGGAATTTCTACAGGTATGGCGGTATACCTGATAGACCTATGTATGACCCTTCATAGGTCTGACGGTCAGTCATAGGTTTGACGATCCGTCAACCCTGTCGTCAGAGCTCTCCTTTCGCGCACTTAGCTCCATTTTACTTTCTTTCTTGCCTTAACATATTGCCTCACCCAACACACTAGATCATGCTCCATCTTGGTGTGAGTGAGCTGAAAAATGAGACTCATACAATGTTCTTTACAATTATACATCTTGCTCCAAATTATCTTCTCCATTGTGCACAACCTCCACACACCACCCATACTTGAAATCAATTTATCAATAGGATCGGGGTTGGTTTGTGGGGAAACTCTAATGTCCTTTATCACGAGCTCATCTTCAGAGGTCAAGGTGTTTTTCCCTTCCATTCGTACATATATGCTTGAAAAGTTTTAACCGCAACTTCCAAAACATCAACTCATTTGAACAAGCTGTTTACCTTGCATGTCTACCAACCCCTTCATGGCATTTTCACTGCAATATTTATCATCTTGAGTAATGCCTTGGAGATCCAAGTAAGTTTGCGCTTATTTTTGTAGGTTGTCTCTACCAATTTATGGCAAGCACTTTTCTTAGGGTTGGAAGAAGGCTAGTGAGGTGGCTTTGTATCTTCCTCACTTGAGGAATTTCCCAACACAATAATGGTTTAATTATATCTAAATATGAATGAATTAATAATTTACAATACTTTTATGATGTTTCCCCTATGAACCTATGCAAACCTTTATGTTTTCCAAATTGTGAGCTCAAAGAGTAGGGTTGTTAATTATGAAAGATGAGTTTTATGATCTAAAGCATCAAGTAATAGAAATTCATGCAATTATGATAAAATCCCTATCTAATGCTAGAATTCTAGATTTGGTGATTGAAAGTATCTTTGAACCTTGAAAGGGAAAAGTATGAAGTTATGCATGATCTTATGAAACCTATGTGGATGTTTAGGGTGCTTTGAGAGTAAAGTGTCAATGTAGACATCCTTGTTGAACCGATTGATCTTGAGTTTTACTTGAGGACAAGCAAACGTTTAAGTTGGGGGTGTTGATGAGTCCAAGATTTCGACTCATTTAGGGCTTTGTTTTGATAGTTTTAGTGTCCTCAAATGCCTAATTTATGCTCTAAACTAATGTTAAAGTGTTGATTTGCAGCTATGAAGGCTAAGGAGCAAGGCAATGACACTACTGGACAAAAAAAGAGCAAACAAGCTGAAGAAATGAAGAAAAGCGATCTTGGTGATCGCCAAGACCACTCGGCGAACCGCCGAGTGGCTCTTTAGCTCGCCCAAAGTTGCAGTGTGCCAGCCCTGGGAAAGAACTAATTTGGCGACATAAATGGGCAATCGGTAAATAGCCGAACGACTTTGCGATGGCAACCTTGATCGCCTAAAGTCACAGAACCTAAAGATAAAAGGCCAATGCAAATCGACGATGGATTGGAGCAAAGGGCGGATCGTCAAGTGGTTCGGCGAGGCCGGACTTACTTCTCCTAATGGTGTTTCAGGCAAAAAATTGGGCAACTATAAATTGAAATTTTAAATGAAATTTCAAAGGAGATGTTCCAGTTCTGATTCCCTGATTCTAGATTTCAAGTTTTCTCTTAGTTTTTGAGTTTCCATTGTAGACTTTGAAGCTTGATTTTGAGGATTTGCAAGTGGGTCTTGGAATTTATTCAATTTGGACCATTGTAAAGACTTGGGAACCTTTACCCAAATCATGGCTAATGTATTTGGTAACCTTTTTTTTTTTATGATATGTAGCTAAAACCCCAATTCTTGGGGTGTGATCATGTGATTATTATCTTAATTATCTTATGGGTATTGTTGTTTAATGATTTAATTGTTGTTTTAATGCGGGTTTACTCATTAGCTGTGGTTTAATCCATGAATTGTAGTTGCAAATGCAATTCTAGCTTAGAGTTCTTGGCTTGCTTGAGAGAGGTTTTAGAACCAACTTAATGATTGTAGGTATTGGGTTGATATGGGTTCAACTCGAGATAGTGAATCCTAAACTCAATTTTACCTATCTAGCTCGAGAGAGTGGGTACATTAAGGTTGTGGGCTGTTTATCTTGTTAAGCTTGTCGAGGTTCGAGAGAACTCGCTTGAACCATAATAGTTGTTCGAGAGAAAACTATTGCACTTATAGCCTAGACTACCCATAATGATTCAACAAATTATTGTTAAATTTCAATTACCCGTATAGTGTAATTAGCTTATAATCGATCAGATCCCAATAATTCCTCTTAATCTTGTGGAAACCCTTGTTTTAGTGATTTGTTTAAGTTGTTAATTGATATACCGTGAGTTTACGGTATTTCTAATACATTTCACTTACAAGTTGTGTGTGTCTAGGGCCTTTTTGTATGGATTTTTATGTGTTTTTATCATATTTGGTAGGAAAGATGTTCAGGTGCGGAAATAAAGAGAGCTAAAAGAAATGCAGAAAAGGGCATCTACAGAGGTGATCTACGGACCGTAGGTCCATTGACGCTCCGTAGATGGTGGTCGTAGATCAGAAGCCAAGGCATGGAAGGCAAATCGGGGAAATCTGACCAAGTGTGGAACCACGGTGACCATTGATGGTCCATAGATTGATCTACAGACCGTACTGTTGATCCGTAGATTGATACTGCGAGGGTTCCAATACCTGATTTTTGAAGATTCTAAGTGTGGAGCTATGGAAGGGGATTGACGGACCGTAGATCGATCTATGGTCCGTACTGTAGTTCCGTCGTTTGCTTCAAAGAAAATGATTTTTGGAAGTTGAAATATTTTCTAAGTCTTGGCTGACGGAAGGGACTCACGGACCGTAGATCCATTAACGGTCCGTGAGTCAGTCTCGTGGAATGAAGACGCGTGCCTGTAACAAACTTTACTTATTTTGTTTCCCTTTTAATTTAGGACTTGTTTGCTATAAATAGGGCATGTAAATCTCGTTTTTGGGGGTTAGACATTATTATTATATTCTAGTTCTTGACTTGGGAGATTAACTTGCAACTTTAGCAATTATTAATTTCCTAAGATCGTTTTGAAGATTTTTGAGTTGTAATTCAAGTTGAATTTATGGGTTTATTACTTTTTTTTCCGTAAGTTTATAATTCTTTCATCTAAAACAATGAATTATGTTCATATGATTATGGGTAACTAAACTCCACAACTAGGGTTGTGGGAACCATGAGCAATTAACAAAGTATGAATAGTAAATAAGCAATTCTTGAATAGTGTGGTGCATGCATTGGTAATTCTTTCGTTTCGAAGTCTTTTTAGCGGTTGCAAACGTTAGAACTTGCCTTGTTTCTACTTGCCGGACCAATGAGGTAATCAACAATAAAAGAATTATCAACATAGATTTAGTGTGATACTATCTTATAGACTAGTGTCAATTGGTGCGAAGTAAAAACTAAGCCAAACATCGATTATGATGTCTAATAGGAGGTAAAGGTAAGGGTTAGTAAATTACACACACATAACTGGACCAAGGTGCGGGGTGAAATTCTCTAGTGCCGGACCAAGTTTTAGAGATACCTAACTTATCACTTTGCATGTAGTGCATTAGGAAAGGATTGCTATTACTAGGATTACTGCGTTATGAGCTTGTGGGGAACACGTATACCCTAGTTATTTCACTCACCTTGATAACAACCAAAGCTGACTTTTGATTACTGATTATTTATTGAATTCTTACAATTTGTTTCACAAAACCCCCCATTTTAATTACTAGTTTCTGGAAGTAATTTGACTAATTAAATATAATTGTTGGTAAAAGTAAAGTCTAAACCATTTTCCTCGTGGGATCGACCCCAACCTACAAGTTGGGTTCTTTACTTGATAACGATTGCTTATGCTTCTTTAAGGAGGTGTAATTTGAGCGTATCAAATTTTGGACGCTTATGATTTTGAAGAATCACGATTTTTCTTTTATTTTTTTTATTTTCAAGTCCACATCGTGGACCATTTTCAACAATATCCTAGTCTAACCATGCATTTCAACATTGAATCATGCTAGTTTGTCATTCTCAGGATTCCGATTAATCATTTTAACAATTATTTAAGACAAACTTTGGACCCCTAAGTCGAACTTACGTATAGACTTATAATCACATCCAACAAGGCAACATAATCACTATCTATTGTTCCAAGGGTATGGTGACTTCAAATTTTATCATGCAATTTCATCTAACAATTACCCAAGGTCAAGACCCGACTCTCGACTCTCTATATTCAATCTATGAACCGAAATTCAAAGTGAGAGGAAAGTCTATTACCTTACAAGCAGCGTGGAGTGGGGTGATTGCGTGATGACACTAAGTTTTGCAAGACCAAAGAATCACTTCTTCGTTACTAACCCTACATCGGACCCTTTTAGTGGAATATGGAATGAGTTGTATTCGGAATGGAAAGGAATTGTAGGAATGATGGAGGAATGGGAGGGATGATTTAATGGGGGAGTTATGGAGTGATTTAGGGGAGTTGAAGGTGTTTGAAACGGTTGGGGAGTGAATGGAGGGAAGTGGAAGTGATTTGAAATTATGGGAGTTTTAAATAAGGGGTCCAGGTCGGGCCAGACAGATTTAGGGTTTTGGACCCATGAGACCCCGTCTACGGTCCGTGGGTCGATCTACTGTCTGTAGATTGGGACCATAGATCCCACTTATCCTTGGAAAAGTTGAGGGGCTTACCTGGGATCTACGGACACCATTCACGGTCCGTGGATAGAACGATGGACCATCGATGGGGTCGTAGACCTCTGCACCAGACCATTTTCTGCAGATTTTGCATAGCGTACCTGCACATGTAGCAACCATTAGACTATTCTTTTTACATTTTCTGGACACTTTTTAGACACGGACCCTATGCTAATTCTAACCAAGACTAAAAAAAAACTAAAACACCTATCTAAATTGATACAGAGACGCATTTAAACAAAGAAAATTACTAAATGGGAAACAGAAAACCTATCGTTGGCTAGATTGTACATCTTGGGTTGCCTCCCAAGCAGCACTTGATTTAACGTCGCTGCACGAACCAAGTTTCTTGATTACTCAGACTTCATCAAGATTGTAGGCCTCAATCACTTCTTGCACACTTTTAACATTTCCCAGATAGATCTTGATCCTTTGCTCGTTTGCCATGAACCTTGTTCCTTCACTATTCTCAAGCTCAACCGCTCCATGGGGGAGCACTTTTATGAGCAAAAATGGCCCAGTCCATTTGGACTTGAGTTTGCTTGGAAACAAGCGCAACCTAGAGTTGAATAGAAGCACAAGATCACCAACCACAAATTCACGCTTTTCAATTCTTTGATCATGATACCGCTTTATCTTCTCTTTGTACAAGGCTAAACTTTCATAAGCTTTTAGGCGAAACTCATCAAGCATTCAAGTCATTCATTCTTTGATTAGATGCGGCGCCCCAATCCAAATTTAGCTTCTTCATTGCCCACATCGCCTTATGCTCTAGCTCTACCGGTAAATGACAAGACTTCCTATATACAAGTTGGTAAGGAGACATACCTATGGGGGTCTTGTATGCAGTGCGATAGGCCCATAGAGCATCATCAAGCTTCCTTGACCAATCCGTTCTATTAGCATTCACAGTCTTTGCCAAAATCTGTTTGATTTCTCTATTGGACACTTCGACTTGCCCACTAGTCTGTGGATGGTAAGGAGTGGCTACATTGTGGCGGACACCATATTTCTCAAGTAGTGCCTTGAACAACTTATTACAAAAGTGAGAACCTCCATCGCTAATAATAGCCCTCGGTGTACCAAATCTGGAAAAGATATTCTTTTTCAAGAATGCGGTGACACTTTTACCTTTATTGTTGGGGAGCGCAACTGCTTCCACCCACTTCGATACATAATCAACCGCAACAAGAATATACTTCATCCCATATGAACTCACAAATGGACCCATAAAATCAATGCCTCATACATCAAACAACTCCATCACCAATATAGGATTCATAGGGAGCTCTTGCCTCTTTGAAATCCCTCATTCTCTTTGGCAACGATCACAAGACTTGGCGAAATCATGAGCATCTTGGTGGATGGTAGGCCAGTAGTACCCACACTGCAAAATCTTATGTGCAGTCCGAATACCATTATGATGCCCACCAACAGGTGATGACTGGCATGCTTCAAGTACACTCAACATCTCAACCTCGGGCACACAACGACAAATATTCCCATCAGCACAACTACGATACAAGTACGGCTCATCCCAAAAGAATTTCTTCACATCATGCATAAACTTTTCTCTTTGGTGAAAAGACAAATCGGGGGCACAATATCGCTTGCCAAATAATTAGCAAAGTCTGCGAACCAAGGAATCAAATCATGAGAAACAGCCAATACCTATTCATTTGGAAAAGCATAATTAATTTCAGCCCTATCTCCAAACTTTAGCATAGCCTCTTCCTCTAATCTGGACAAGTGATCGGCAACTTGATTTTCGGTCCCCTTTCTATCTCTTACCACAAAATCAAACTCTTGCAGCAACAATACCCATCAAATCAATCTTGGTTTTGCATCCTTTTTCGCCATCAAATACCTCAATGCAGAATGGTCAGTATGCACTATGACCTTAGTACCAAGCAAGTAGGATCAAAATTTCTCGAATGCAAAAACCACCGCAAGAAGTTCTTGTTCGATCACAGTATTATTCTTCAGGGCCACATTTAGAGCTTTGCTAGCATAGTAAATAGGGTGAATAATTTTCTCTTTCCTCTGTCCTAGTACCACACCAAGCGCTACTCCATTTGCATCACACATTACCTCAAACGGTTGTTCCCAATCAGGTGATCTCCACCCTTTTTAGGCACGCACTGCACATGACACACCCAACTACTATCTGCAATGGGGTAAATAACTCCCACATCCAGCCACTTGATGATCTCCTTTTTAACTACCTCTTGCATATGTGAATTTAATCTTCTCTGGTGCTTGATACTGGGCCTATGATCTGGCATGAGTTGGATTTTGTGAGAGCAAATACCGGGAGGAATCCCAATAATATCTGCAATAGTCCACCCAATAGCTTGCTTGAACCTCTTTAACACAATCACCAAGCATTCTACTTGTTTCGCATTCAAATCTGCCGCAATGATGACCGGCAAAGTATTCTCTCTTCCTAAGTATACATACCTCAAATGCGGTGGTAGAGCCTTAAGCTCCAATTTTAGTGCCTCCACAATGGATGGTCTTGCGGGTGGGGACTCGCGATTCTTCATGTCTAGCTCATACGTCTTTGGTTTGGACCGATATTCACACCTATCGAGTGTGACTACCAACTCATCATACTCTTCAATACCATCACTATCGAAATTCATTATAACTGCTTCTAATGCCTCAACACCTAGTCTCTCTTCAATTTGCACTTCTGTCCCACTCTCCACTCTGTAAGTTATAGCAGATACTGTTTGAAGCTCACCACTCTGCTTCATGGACCTATAAATATTGAAAGTTACTTCTTCATTGTTCAGTCTGAACTTCATCTGTCCATTTTCCATATCAACCAACGCACGCCCTGTGGCAACAAATGGTCTCCCAAGTATGATGGGGACCTCAAAATCAACCTCACAGTCAAGAATCACAAAATCTGCCAGAAAAATGAAAGACTCCACTTTCACTAGCACATCATGGAGTACACCAATGGGCCTCTTCACAGTTCGATCGGCCATTAGTAACCGCATTGTAGTGGGCTTTGGGTCCCCTAGACCCAACTTCTTGTAAATAGACAATGTCATGAGGTTTATGCTAGCACCAAGATCACACAATGCCTAGCAAAGTGTAACAACCCTATAGTACATGGGTCGTGAAGGACCAGGGTCTTCCTTCTTTTGCACAAGAGATCTTGTAGCAATAGCGCTACAATGCTGCAATTTATCATCATCTTCAAAACTCATAAACCTTTTCTTTATCACCATATCTTCATAAACTTCGTATATCCAGGCATTTACTCCAAAGCTTCTATCAAAGGAACGTTGATAGAAAGCTGCTTCAACATACTAATAAACCTGCGATATTTACCATCTTCAGTCTTCTTCACTAACCTTTGTGGAAAAGGTGGTGGAGGTCAAGGTATGGGGACCACTTTCTGAGATATCTCCGCTTCTTGCTCTGTCGCCGTCTCAGACACTTCTCTAACCTCTACCACATCATCTTCTTTTCTAATATCTGCATCCACCATAGACGGCATAAATGTATATATGGTTTGCTTACCCCCTCGAGTAGTAACTTCCATACAATGACCATCATTCTTTGGATTCTGGATGGTGTTGCTAGGAAAAGTGCCAGGTTGACGTGGATTCATTGTAGTAGACAACTGAGTCATCTGTTGCTCTAGATGCTTTATTGACACTCCATGGGCATCTACCTTTTGACCAATACCAGACAAGTCATTTCTCATCTCCTTCACATTCGCATCAGTTGCATCAAACCTTCTCATCATCTTATGCATCATATCTTCAATACGCGCCAGATTGCCTCCAGCTTCCCTAGTATTCTGGTTGTAGTTGTTGTCGTGATTGAAGTTTCCATCCCAGACATATTGACCCTCTCGGTTGTAATTACCATAGTTCCGACCTTGGTTTCCTTGACCTTGGCGCCAATTTTCCGTGTTGGATCCTTGAGCATTAGGTCGAAAACCCCCTGTCTGATCATTCACTGCATAAAAATATTCTTCATAGTAACACTCTTCAGCTGATGGTGGCGTTCTAGTCAAGTAATTGACAGCATTTACCTTCTTTGCACCTCCGATCACATGCTTCAATACCAACCCCAACTCGGTCCTCATTTGAGCCATCTCCTCACAAATCTTCTCTGCAGACTGATTATTCGTAGCATCAACGGCAAATGTGTTTCTCCCAGTATCCGACCTCCTAGTGCTCCATGCTTTATTGTTGCGAGAGATCTTCTCCAATTTTTCTGCAATCTGCGCATATATGCACTCACCATATGATCCTCCAGCAATAGTATCAAGCACTACTTTATAGTTGTCATCCTAACCTCGATAGAAATATTCCTTCAGTGACTCATCATCAATACGGTGATCCAGAACACCTCTTATGAACGAAGTGAATCTGTCCCATGAGCTGCTCATAGACTATCCAGGTAATTCCACAAAATTATTTACCCTATCTTTGTGATTGAGCTTCTTGGACACTGGATAATACCTTGCTAAGAACACATCTCTCAGTTGGTTCCATGTATAGATTGAGTTATAAGGAAGCTCAGTGAACCATATAGCAGCATCGCCTGTCAGTGATAGAGAGAACACTCGCAATCCGATGACATTCATATCCAAGTCTGGTCGACCTACACAGCTCTTGCAGACCACCCTTATCTTGGCTATGTGAGCATGTGGGTCCTCCGATGGCAACCCTGAGAACAGCCCCTCACTGTAAGCATCTGCATTAAGCTACTGGTTACCACAAATTTGTGCCCCGGAGGCAAAGGGGGTAAGACTAGAGGTCCATTAGAGTCAGCAATATTGACGTTGCCCCTATAGTTGTCATGTAGTTGTGGGCCTGGTGGACCATGCACCCTCACCGCATCTCCTAATTGATTTTCAGCTAGACCCCGATTTTCCCCACCAGCTACTCTTGTCTGTTGTAACTCAACTGCATCACAAAGATTTAATCCGATAGGATTAATTGGAATTCCTTGATTGTTCATTCTTCGCAAAATTTGGTTCAACTCTGGATCGTACGGAGTAAGTGGTTCACCCTGGCTCCGTGTACTTGGCATACACTAGAGTCAGAACCTGAGAGAGACAAAAACAACAAGTAAAAGTAAAATTAGGAAATATTTGACTAACGTTCAATAATGTAGTTAAAATAAATCTAAAAGCCAAATTTTCCCCGGTAGCGGCGCCAAAATTTGATACACTCAAATTATACCTCCCTAAAGAAGCATAAGCGATCGTTATCAAGTAAAGAACCCAACTTGTAGGTTGGGGTCGATTCCCTGAGGAAAATGGTTTAGTCTTTACTTTAACCAACAATTATATTCAATTAGTCAAATTACTTCTAGAAACTAGTAATTAAAAGAGGGAGTTTTTGTGAAACAAATTGTAAGAATTTAATAAATAATCAGTAATCAAAAGTTAGTTTTGGTTGTTATCAAGGTGAGTGAAACAAATAGGGTATACGTGTTCCCCACAAGCTCATAACGCAGTAATCCTAGTAATAGCAATCCTTTCCTAATGCACTACATGCAAAGTGATAAGTTAGAAATTCTCTAGATGCCGGACCAAGGATTTAGAGATACCTAACTTATCACTTTGCATGTAGTGCATTAGGAAATTATTGCTATTACTAGGATTACTGCGTTATGAGCTTATGGGGAACACGTATACCCTAGTTATTTCACTCACCTTGATAACAACCAAAACTGACTTTTGATTACTGATTATTTATTGAATTCTTACAATTTGTTTCACAAAACCCCCCCTTTTAATTACTAGTTTCTGGAAGTAATTTGACTAGTTGAATATAATTGTTGGTAAAAGTAAAGTCTAAACCATTTTCCTCGTGGGATCGACCCCAACCTACAAGTTGGGTTCTTTACTTGATAACGATCACTTATGCTTCTTTAGAGAGCAATAATTTGAGCGTATCATTAATAGACAAACCAATCCCCTCATTTGACATTTGTTATCATCCATTTCAATTTAACTACATGTTTTTTTTATAATTTTTATTCCTACAACAGATTAGATTACATTCATAACTTCATAACTGAATTTGAACTTGTACCGCTCCATGTAGGTTCGACCCCAACCTTTCGTTGGGTTTTATACTAGATTACGCTCACCCACACCTAGTATTTGATGAGGTGTGGTTGAGCGTTTATCAAGGAGTTGACCCAAAAAACAAAAAACTGATGAAGAAAAAGGGAAGATGATAGATGAATCTGGACCGATTAAGCCAAGGATCTTTGATGAACCAAAAGCAAAACCACCTCCTCCATTCCCACAAAAAATTCAAAAAGTAGAAGGAGGAGGAATGTTTTGGTAAGTTTGTTGAACTCCTTAAACAGGTACATCTTAACTTGCCTTTGATTGATGTCCTGTACGACATTCTTAAATATGGATGTCCTGTACGACATTCTTAAATATGCCAAATATGTGATAGATATTGTGGCTAACAAGAGTAGGGTTGCAGAGTATGAAACTGTGGCACTCATTTAGTAGTGCAGTTCTAGAATTCAAAACTAGCTGCCAACTAAGTTGAAATATCCAGGGAGTTTCAATATGCAAATCACAATTGGTAAGTGCATTGATGCAAGAAGGTTGTGTGACTTGGGCGCAAGTATCAACTTGATGACTACGTCCATATTTCTTAAATAGGGGCTAGGAAAGCCCAAGCCTACTACTATAATGTTGAAATTGGCTGACCGTTTTGTAGCAAGGCCGGACGGTGTTATTGAGGATGTCTTAGTCCAAGTGGGAACTCTCATTTTCCCCGTTGACTTTGTCATCCTGGATTTTGAGCCTGACCAGAGGTCCCGTTTATTTTGGGACCCCCTTTCCTAGCTACTGGAGGTGCATTGATTGATGTGGTGGCTGGTAGATTAACAATGAGGGCTCATGACAAAGTAGAGGCCTATGATGTGTACAAGGAAATGAAGTTTAATGCGATCTATAAGGAGTTGTCAGCAATCACAATTATTGATAAAGAAACAACAGCCAAGCATGTTTAAGCACGAGACCCTTTAGAGAGAGTATTGATTGGGCAAGATATAGATGGGGATGCTGAAGCCTAAGAGCTTGTGTAACACTCCGGAAATTGGTAGGTTAAACTAGAGCTTAACATGAGGGTTAGAGTCATGAATGTAACTCCCCGTACTTAGAAATAAAAGGGTTTCATGTTAGAACGTCAAGGTACGACCCCCAAGGACCAACCATGGGTCCTTGAGGAGGACCCCTAGAATGCTACCTAGACAGTGACCAGCGGAAGAGTCCTACGCCCCGTTGGTCAGTCCACACTCCGTGGGTGAGGAGTTGTGCGTCAGGGTCCCAAAAACCAAGTCCCAGAACCAAGCCATGGTTTACCAGCACGGGCCATGGGTCCAACCACGGTTTGTCAGTGGTGGGTTGTGGGTGGTGACCTGAGAACTATTTTGAGGAGTTTGTTTAGGGGAACTTTGGGGGTTTTCGGTTTTAATTAATATTAAGTGACGTTGTTTTACCCTAATTTTCTGATCAGGGTACTCAATTTACTTCTCCCTTTTGGAAGTCATTCCAAAAAGGGCTTGGTACTAAGGTTAAGCTTAGCACGACTTTTCATCCCCAAATCGATGGGCAAGTGGAGCGTACCATCCAAATATTGGAGGATACGTTAAGGGAATGTGTTATAAACTTCAAGGGTAATTGGGATGACCACTTGGCATTAATAGAGTTTGCCTACAATAATAACTATCACTCAAGTATAGGTATGACTCCCTTTGAAGCCTTGTATGGTAGGAGATATAGGTCTTCGATTGGTTGGTTTGAGGTGGGTGAAGTTGCTTTGATAGGTCCCGAGCTAGTTTATGAAGCCACTGAGAAAGTTTGGCTTATTAAAGAGAGGTTGAGAATGGCTCAAAGTAGACAAAAGTCTTATGCCGATGTGAAAAGAAGGGATCTAGAATTTGAAGTTAACGATTGGGTCTATTCGAAAATCTTACCCATGAAGGGTGTGATGAGATTTGGCAAGAAAGGGAAACATAGTCCCCGATATGTAAACGTATTGGGAAAGTTGCCTATGAGTTGGATTTGCCAAATGAGTTGGCTCCAGTTCATCTGGTTGTCATGTTTCTATGCTTAAGAAGTGTATTGGAGATCCGACATCCATTATTCCCTAGAAGGGTTGGGAGTTGACGAAAGTCTTTCATATAAAGAGGTTCCGATAGAGATCTTAGACTGGCAAGTCAAGAGATTGAGAAACAAGGAAATAGCTTCCGTGAAGGTTTTATGGAGAAATCACTTAGTTGAGGGTGCTACTTGGGAGGCCAAGGCTGATACTAAGTCTCGAATATCCTCATCTCTTTCCTTCTACTCCTATTCAAGCTTGAGGTAGGTAGTTCCTCTTGAGTTTTCTTGTTTTGGGAGTCATGTGTGTTATATGTGTTTTCCATGATTTCATTATGTTATGCATGTTCTTGAGAAATTCATGTTTAGTAAGAAAATGAGTTTGTATGATTAATTTTCCTTACGTTGTTGTGCATTGAGTAAGAGTTGCCTATATGCTTCATGAGATGAATTGTTGAACATGCTTAGTTGTTCTTTTTGAAAATATGTTGCATAAAGGCTCCATGAAATTGTGTTGAGCATGCTTTTAGTTGGAGAAGGTAGTTCCTCCTATGTATATGAGAAATGTTGAGTTTTGATGCATAATAGGTTGTTAGATGTAATTCCAACTCCCTCATGATGCATTGATTATGTTGATATGGAGTTGATGTTTCCTCCTTTGAATTGTGTGTTATTTTAATGTTTCATGCATGATGGGCTGCTAGTCTTGAGTCTTTATTTTCGTGAAGTCTCTAGGGGGAGATATTGTAACACTCTGGAAATTAGTAGGTTAAACCAGAGCTTAACGTGAGGGTTAGAGTCTTGAATGTAACTCCCCGTACTTAAAAATAAAGGGTTTCGTGTTAGAATGTCAAGGTACGACCCCCAAGGACCAACCATGGGTCCTTGAGGAGTACCCCTAGAAAGCTACCTAGACAGTGACCAGCGGAAGGGGCCTATACCCCGTTGGTCAGTACATGCTCCATGGGTGAAGATTCGTGGGTCAGGGTCCCAAAAACCAAGTCCTAGAACCAAACCACGGTTCACCAGTACGGGCCGTAGGTCCAACCACGGTCCGTCAGTGGTGGGTTGTGGGTGGTGACTTGGGAACTGTTTTGAGGAGTTAGTTTAGGGGCACTTTGGGGTTTTTCGGTTTTAATTAATATTAAGTGACATCATTTTATCCTAATTTAGACTAACTATATAAGGTCTTTAGACCCCTAAATTAAGTCATTCACTTCATTATTTCTAAAACCCAAAAATATTCCCAAAACTTGATCCTCTCCAAATATTCTCTTTCTAGAACTTCAAGGAAGAAGAAGAACGAAATTGGAGCTAGGGTTCAAGGAGAAAGGTCTTCTACTAAAGTTCATTGGGTTTCATTGCTAAGGTATGGTAGCTCTTCATCCATGGTGCCCCTTTAAAATCCCAATTTTAAAGATAGAAATCCCTAAAAGCTAGGGTTTGATTCCAAAGTCATGGGTTCCTTTCAAAAACAATTCTAATGATTGAATTACTTTATATTATGATTGAATTGATGATTTTCTATGGTTTTTATGTTGAAATCCCCAAGAACCAATGAAATCCCCATATTCCCTAATTATGATCTTATGATGTGGGTGTGTTGATGAAAGAAGGATATTATGGGATTATGCTTACAGTAATTGGGTTATTTGAGTTATGTTAATATCCATGTCTAATGTAGTGATGTGTTGGCTTGATATGAGATTTGATCCTTGAAAGGGCAAATTATGACGTCATGCATGTTTTATGAAATCCTTGTATATGCTTTAAGAACACTTTAAGAGTGAAGTGAATATGATTATGATCTAGTTGTTGTGTTGTTGAAAGGTTATTATCATATACACCCTTATGCATGAGTAGGATATGATGTGAAATGTTTTCTCACAATATGATAATTCTAGGGTTGAAAGGCTTTCTCACTTATAGAATCTATATGAAGACATGGATGGTGAAAGGTTAATCTCACGCATGATCTCTGAGCCATCTTATGAATTATGTTGGATTGAGTGTCAAGACATTCTTCCATGAATATGAACTTAAGTCAAGACTTAATATGTACACCGTGGGAATTAATGCTTAGCACCGAGTGGATATTGACAATGAGATGGAAGCTCTCCCTCTAGTAGAGGTCGGGTTTCTAAAAGAGGTCTCTTGAGATGGAAGTTCTTTCGTTAGTAGAGGTCGGGTTTCTAGTAACAATCTCCTTATCCCATAAACTATGTGCCCTCATACGTATTTAGCTAGTGGATCCACCTAAGCTAAGAGTATGGTTCTACCTTAGGCAAGTAGAGCAACCCTTTTCGGTGTGGAAGTCACCGGATTCCATGTTTAGCTCACATGGTCTCATGTCGGTTAAGGCTTATTCCTACTATGACAACAACATTATGAACAAGAATATGAATTATGAACTATGGTTACTCAAGAAGCTTTACTTAGCATGGGTGAGATTTATGGGGTCTTATTCATACATTGCACAAGTATGCTTTGAGGGTATTTATGATATGTTCCTCTTATGTTATGATGATCTACGCATTGATTATGTTTATGACTTATGCTTTTCCATTATCTTCAAAATGATATTTTAACTTAGTAAATTGCATGGATTCAAATGAAATGTCCCTTTTAGCATGTTTTCAAGGTTTTTATGCATGGAATCATACTTCGTGCATTTTTGTACTAACGCCTACTTTTCCTACATTTTTCACAAGTGTAGGGTCCGGTTCTCAAGGAGATCATCGTTGTGGCTAAAACTTGGATTTGCTTACTCTCCTAGCTTGTTGGTGAGTCCTCATGATTCGAGGACGAATGTTATCTCATTGTAGTGCCTTTCTTGTATTTCTTTTTGGGACCATGTTGTATGGGCTGTGTCCCTTTTTACTTTGAATGTATGTTGAGACAACTCTAGACTTCCCCTTTCATTTATGAAAATTTTGGACTTGAAATGTGTTTTACTCTTTATTGTTCTATTCTTATGTTATTCTATGCTAAGTGGCTTACATGGAGCCTTTCGGGGTACTATGTGCCTTGTTACATCTAGGGGGTACCCCTGGGTCTTGACAACTGGCTAGTATTCTAGATGTCCCCAATGTGAGTATGCTACGTACGCATGTGGAACAATTAAGTAGAGTCTAGGGACCCCCTCCCAAGCCGTCAATTGAGGAAGCCCCGGAGTTGGAGTTGAAAGCTCTTCCCTCTCATCTCAGGTACGTTTTTTTTAGGTGCCAATGAAACGTTACCCATAATTCTTTCTGCTGCTTTGTCTGAAATACATGTTGAAGCCTTTTTAAATGTATTGAAGAGGAGAAAAAAGGCCATAGGTTGGCAGATGGCTGACATACATGGCATCAACCCAACCTTGTGTATGCACAAGATATTCATGGAGGAGGGCCACAAGGCAAGTGCACAACCTCAACGCAAATTAAATCCAGTGATGAAATATGTGGTGCGCAAAGAGATTATCAAATGGTTAGATGGAGGAATTGTGTACACCATTTCTGATAGCAAGTGGGTCACCCTGGTTTAGTGTGTGCCGAAAAAAGGAAGCATGACAGTAAATACTAATGAAAAAATGAGCTGATTCCAACCAGGATGGTGATAGGGTGGCGTATATGCATGGATTACAGGAATTTAAATGAAGCCACTAGAAGAGGGACATTATCCAATTCCTTTCATTGTGGGTAAAAGTATTATTATTTCCTGGATAGCTATTCAAGATATAATCAAATTGTGATTGCACCAGAAGATCAAGAAAAAACTACGTTCACTTGTTCGTATGGGACATTTGACTTCAAGCGAATGCTGTTTAGGTTGTGGATGCATGATGACCATTTTTCATGATATGGTCGAAGATTTTGTGGAGATATTCATGGATGACTTCTCAGTCTTTGGGGAGTGTTTTGATAGGTGTCTAGGAATTTTGACAAGATGCTTACTAGATGTGAGGAAACGAATCTCGTCCTGAATTGGGAAAAATGTCATTTTCTAGTAAAAGAGGGGATTGTACTGTACCATAAGGTTTCAAAACAAGGGCTGGAAGTTGATCGTGCAAAAGTAGATGTCATTGAAAGGTTACCCCCTCCAATCTCTATTATATGGGTGAGAAGCTTTCTTGGTCATGATGGGTTCTACAGAAGATTTATTAAGGATTTCTCTAAGACTACAAGACCTATGTGCATTATACTAGAGAAGGAGGTGAAATTTGTTTTCGATAAGTAGTGTATTAGAGCTTTTGAGGCTTTGACGAAAAATCTCATAGAAACTCCAATCTTGACTTCTCCAAATTGGGAATTTCCTTTCGAGCTGATGTGTGATGCAAGTGATGTAGCTGTAGGGGCAGTTTTAGGACAAAGAAAGGAGAAAGTGTTTCACTCTATCTACTATGCAAGCAAAACACTGGATACAACTCAAGCCAACTACATAGTGAACGAGAGGGAAATGCTGGCCTTGGTCTATGCCTTCGACAAGTTCAGATCTTACCTGGTAGGAACTAAAGTTATTTATACTGATCATGCATCTACGAGGTACCTCTTCAATAAGAAGGATACAAAGTCGCGATTGATTAGATGGATTCTGCTGCTGGAAGAGTTCGACATAGAGATCAAGGATCGAAAGGGTTCTGAAAATCGAAATGTAGATCACTTGTCCAGTTTGGAGAGTTCGTCGCATGTTGGTAAGCAAAGTCAAATTCGGGAAGAGTTCCCTGATGAACAATTATTGTCTTTAGAGGTAGGTGAATTACCATGGTATGTGGATATTGCCAACTACTTGGTGAGCGGAGTGTTTCCACCTAGTGCAACTACCCCGCAAAAGAAGAGCCTTACTTATGATGCTCGTTTATACATATGGGATGAGCTTTATCTATTCAAGCAGGGACCTGCCAAATGATAAGGAGGTGTGTACCTGAGTCTGAGATGAGACAAGTGATGGATAGTTGCCACTCGTCTTCATATGATGGTCATCATAGAAGTGAGTGCATTGCCCATAAAGTGCTCCAATCAGGTATTTTATGGCCTACTTTGTTCAAAGATGCTACAGGTTACGTGAAGAGCTGTGATCAATGCCAAATGATGGGAACTATTTCCAGACAACATGAGATTCCATTGCACAACATCTTGGAGGTCTAAATATTTGATAACTGGGGGATAGATTTCATGGGAACCTTACCACCATCCAATGGTAATCAATATATCCTTGGGTGGAGGCAGTAGCTCTACCTACAAACGATGCCAAAGTGGTGCTAAGTTTTTAAAGAAACACATCTTCACTCAGTTTGGGACTCCAAGAGCAATAATTAGTGATGAAGGGAAGTATTTCATCAATTAATTGGCGAAAAATATCTTGGCTAAGTACAGATCACAAGGTGGCTACAACTTATCACCCACAAAAAACGGACAGGTGGATGTGTCAAACTGTGAGGCGAAGCAAATTCTACTAAAAATAATGAATGCCCAAAGAAAGGATTGGGCAATGAAGCTAGATGATACACAATGGGCATACATGACACCTTATAAGATGCCAATAGGGACCTCCCCCTATTACATGATGATTGGTAAAATGTGCCACCTCCTAATTGAGTTAGAGCATCAGGCGTATTGGGAAATATAGAAGTTGAATCTAGATCCAGAGTTAGCCAGGAGAAAACGCATGGGCCAGCTACACAAATTGGAAAATTTCAGACTCCATGCTTATGAGAATGCGAAGCTCTATAAGGAGAGGACAAAGCGTTGGCATGATAAGGATATCATATCATGAGTCTTTGAGCTTGACTAAAAGGCATTGTTATTCAATTCTAGATTGAGGTTGTTTCCCAATGAGATGAAGTCAAAGTGGAGTGGACCATTTGAGGTTGTGCGCACCAACCATGGAGCTGTAGAATTATGGAACGAAGGTAAACATTCCACGTTTCTAGTGAATGGACAAAGGGTGAAGCATTACTTCAAACGTGAGGTAGATCGTGAAGAAGATGTGCTTGAGCTAAACAACGAATGATCAGGAGGCTGGTCGTGCCGCGACGTTAAAGCAAGCGCTACACGAAAAGCAACCTGTGACTTTGTACACAAGTGATTTTTTTTCTTTTTGTAGTTTATTTCATTTTTTTATAGTTTTGGGTTGGTTTAGTTTATTTTTGTATATTGTAATTTAAATTTCAGCCAAGTGTAACAAAAAAAAAGAGAAACGGAGGAGTCCGCCATATCTCCGCGTCGCAGACTTGGTGTTGCAAGATGCGATGATGATGATGAAATAAATAGTGGAGTCCGCGATATCTCTGTGTCACAGACTTAGTTCTGCCAAGCAAATCTCGCCCAAGGTGAAGAAAACGAAAATCACAAGTTTTGTCCGTGAAAACTTCGCATCGTGGACTTGGTAAGAATGTTTTTTGCTTTTCTCTTAAAAAGTCAGGTCTTACCCGACTACCTCATTAAAACCCGACCCCCATCCCCTTTTTATCCCCAAAACGCCCCATAATCTCCATTCTCTCAAGAAATTGAAATTAATTTCTCTCTCTCTAACCCTAACACTTTCTTCCAAATCAAATTCATGTCGCGAAGTTAAAATTCCTCCGTAGGTTCTTCAACTTTCTTCATTCTAAGCACTCAAGGTATGTTTCTCACTTTTTTTCTTCTCTCTTTGGGGTGAATCATTGATGTAAGTTCATGTATGTGATGCTTTTAATGGGTTAGATTCTTGAAATTGATTACACTTTGTGAAAACATGATACTATGTTAAAGAACTAACTCTTTCTTTGATTGAATGATTCTACTTGGACTTGAAAGTAAATTGGGTGAATTTTTGTTTTTTTGGGTTGTGTGAAGTCTTGAGTAACACATGTTTTGAGGGGAAAGATTGACCAATATTGAAAATTTGGTTTGAATTCTTAAGTAGAATCAAATTAACATGAGGGATTTGGTGATTCAAGTGCTATGGGCTTGCAAATAAAGTGTTTGTAATGACAAAGGGAAGTCTGAGTACGTTGTTATTTGTGAGATATGTGTTCCAATGAGTTTGGGGTGCGTCTGGTTGATTGTTTCTTAGTGACTGAAATTATCAATGTTGTTATTGTAGGATATTATGTTTGGAACTAACAGAGTAGGCAAAGCAGCTTCTTCTAGCAACCGTAAGAGGGTGAGGACTAGAACAACCATCCCTCCGGCACCTGCAGTCCCAAGAGGTCAAACCCAACGCTATGGTATCAGCGTAGTTGCTTTTGAGGGAAAAAAGTGGTACAAAACACACATAGAAGCCAAATATTTTTCTGATGTGGTGATTGACGATGTGCACTTGGAGAGGGATTTTCCTCAAATCATGCGCCACCTAGAAGAATTGCATATGGGATTCATCTTCCAAGATCCTATGGAGTGCAATGTGAGTCTGGTTCAAGAATTTTACGTAAATTGGCTACCCATGCTAGGTCTCATTTTGTGGCAGTGCATGGCGTGAAGGTTTTGCTCACACCCTTGGCCATTAATCATTTATTGGGCACTACAGAAGCTCCTTCAGATATTCTGACTCCATATGAAAAGATTCGACACACTTTGTGTGGAGTACAATCCACCGCTAAGTGGATTAGGCATGGGCATCATGACTACCATCATACCTATCCATATGCCCACATGAATCAGGAAGCAATGGTGTGGCTTAAAATTGTCAAGAACTGCCTGATCCCGGGCTTGCATTTCACTTAAGTGACCCAAGATAAAGTGTGTTTGGTCCATGCTCTAATGAAGGATATGCCTATCAATATGGGAGTGGTGTTAAAGTCTACCATGAGGAAAGCTAAAGCGCACAGTGGTAGACGATATGCATTTGGGAGATTGATCACAAGTTTGTGTAGAACGGAAGGAGTGCCAGATGAGAGCGTAGATTACATAGCGCCCCTTTTCACAACGCCTCTAGATGTCACGAAAACAAAGGGGCCTAAATATGCTCATGGGCCCACCTTACAACTACAGAGCACAATAAGAGAGATGACCTGATTATGGCCCACATATATGGGCTTGAAATGTTACGCCATAAAAATGGGTGTCGGGCTTCCACTGAGGAGCAGTTGAGTTACATCGAACAAAGGTACCCTCTCAATGAACACGCCAAAGCAGTGCTCGGTTTGGGTCCTGAGTTTTTGGAGCCCATATGGGATGATGTCCCCACTGATGAGGACAAGATGAGGACAATGTCGTCTATTGAATCCGATTTTGAAGAGGAGGAGGCTGAACTTTTGGCTCTTGCAGGGATCAGAGGTGATGATGGCATGGACGAGTAATCAGGGAAGTACCCGCCTTACTTTGTGTTTATTTTGCTATAAGTGTCACACTAGGGACAATGCTTCATCATTAAGTGTGGGGTGGGGTGACATATCTTTGTAAATACATTAT
The DNA here is from genome assembly GCF_900185275.1 of Solanum verrucosum. NCBI lineage: Eukaryota > Viridiplantae > Streptophyta > Magnoliopsida > Solanales > Solanaceae > Solanum > Solanum verrucosum. The sequence goes on from NW_026020185.1 coordinate 1,424,996, forward strand.
TTTGCTATTTTTTTGTTGTTTATTTTGTTTTGGGTTTCTTGGAAGTTTTTCGGTTCTTTGGCCAAGGATAGTCCCATTAAACCGTACAAAAAAAGGATTTTGTCTTTATAGGGTTGAGTCAGTCGTCATAGTAGAGTCACATTGCCCTATGATAGATGGATGACGATAGTCTTAAAGGCAATTTTCATCATTGGTTCTATAGGGTGGCATCTTGCTAAGGCTACGCAATTGCATTGAGGCTAGGTTGAAATATGGAAATTAAATGATGACTGTGTGTTGAGACATCTAGGCTCTTTTATGTGACTCAAAATGACATATGCTTAAACTGAATTCATGCTATTGCAAGAGTCCAAAGTAATCAATCTTGATTTAAATATGTGCTATGTGCGTAAGGTTTGCTGCAGTCCGTGCTACTAATTGATGTCTAGAACTTGCCTGGTGTGTCCATAAAATGAAATATAGGGTAAGGAGTTGAGGAAGTGATATAAGCATTTCTTTGATAGCCTAGTTTTGTATTCCTCTTAGACCCAACATAATGTATATCCGTGGTTAACCCCTTTGAGCCCTTGACTTATTCTTTGGTAGCCTAATATAAAGCTTATTCACGTTCCTTCTATGGACCTTAAATTTGATCCAAAAGCTCCTAAGCGTTTTAGGCGTACAATTGTGAAGGAAAAGAAAGAGCAAGTGTGAAGCCCCAAAACATGGCTCATTGGTCCTTAAGAAAGTTTATGGCTCATTGTGAGAGTGTTTAAAATAAAATAATAATAATTAAAGAATGAATAAATTGTGAATGCCCTGCAACAAAGTGTCGAGCAACATAAATGAGAGAGTTAATTAAACAAAAGAGGGGTAAATAACAATGAGGTTGTTAAAAAAAGGTTAAAAAATGAAGAATGTCATGTATTAAATCGCTTGGGAATGTAGTCACTATTCATAGCCAAAAATAGTACCTACATGTCCCTAGCGTGCATTACAACCCGTGAAGACATAGTTGATCTTGAACTTCCTTATTGTTAAAAGTAGTGGCACAGTACACGAAGGGTAAGCTTATGGTTCGTTGTTGGTAGCATGTGAATTCTTTTGGAAGAGTGAGCGGAATTTGACTCTTACACCCATTATTGTTTGAATTTCTATATGTGAGAGTGACTCGAGGTGTTTTCTTGTGGTGGGGGCACATGTTCAATAAGGGACTTGTAACTTTTGTGACTGTATGATCGAGAAATATGCATGAGTTTGCTGCGTTGTAGAGTCAATTCTTGAGGCTAGAAAGTTTTGAACGAGACATACTTGTGATTGCATTGTAATACCATGCTTGTTGTGAAGCTTATGTGGTTGTTATGGCTTAAGCTTGAATGCCTTAGTTTGGAGTGTAGTAGAGTCGTCATATGCATGAAAGTGTGGAGTTGTTTGAGGACGAACAAAGCTTTAAGTGTGTGGTGGTGATCTTTATGTGCCTAATAACCAATGTATCTCATATATTTAGCTAAGTTCGAGAGCTAATTCCATATTGTTAAATTGCATTTTAGGGTAAATTGATTTTGTCTCCTCTAACCAATATGATTAGCCGTTTGTAGGGTTAAAAGCAAGAAAAATGAGCGAACGAGGAAGTCATATAAGAAAAGAAAAATGTAAGTTGAAGTTGCTAAGGAAAAATGGCCAAAAAGCTGGAAAATGTACTAAATGGAAGCATCTCCGTGTCGCATAACTGGGAGTTGAATTTTGGCATCTGAAGTGCACAAACCAGTGGAGTGTACGATTCTTGCGTGTCACGGTTGAGGTTTGAAGTTTTAAAAATGTGAAGTGAAGGAACAAGTCCGCGTCATGAACCTGGACTCCAGGATTTGGTCACGTGTTTAATTCCACCCTATAAATAGTCCAGTTGTGTTTTTAATTAATTATTCAATTTTAAAAAAATGAGGAGAACACGACTTGGGCAATAAATAGGGTTTTTTTTCTACTCTTTCATTTCGTTAAACGCTTGTATGATCTTTGAACATTATTATATGATCATTCATACTATGAGTAGCTAAATTCCCTTATTCTAGAGTCGTAGCTATGATTGATTGTATAATATTGTTTATCTCTCTAGCATGAGACGGGTTTTCTTATGAGTTATTCTTATGTTCTAGTTTTTACTATTTTGATGCCTGATCAACATTAAAATAAACTCTTTGTCCACTCTTGAACTTGAAAGATGAATGAAGGGATATACCAACGAATGTGAGGGACGTGTTAATTCTAGGGTAAAAACTTAGGATTTTTCGCCTATAGGATAGCAATATACCTATATGCCTCATTTGGTTAATAGACAATATGATAGCGTGATGCTCCGCAGCTGGTTCATGTCTATCCCCGCTCAACGATGTAGTTAGACTGTCAATGGTGGTAGGCAATTAAAGGTCGGGAGACCATAATCGTATATTCAACCTTGTGAATCAATAACAAGGATAATTTGTCGATTGCTAGAATTATCTTTATTATGCTTGAAATCGGTGCATGCTACAACCTGGAACTTCTCTCAAATTGTAAAATCCTTTTTTGCAACTAAATCATTTATTAATTAGTGAATTACTGTAAGTGTTTTAATAATACTAATTTAAACAAACTCCTGAAACCTTCTGTCACACAAGTGAATTATTTTAGTTACAATAAAGTTATTGTTCGTCAATTTAAAGTCCTTAGGGTTCGATAATCTGGCTCGAATGAGTCACTGTATTACTTGAGAGATCATGTACACTTGCGTGTGCATTTGGGAGCAGCAATAGCCATGAACATAAACATTTAAATAATGCTAAAATAGGATATTTTATGGCATGCAATGACCAGCTAAAACTTGGTATAAAAGGATTAGAAAATATAAGTCATAAAACATGGTCAATGCAAGCTAACATCTCTAAAACCTTTAACACATGTGAGATACTTGTTGAAGTAACCTTAGTTCATTATTATTGTCGGAAGTATCCTTAACCAACATAGAGACCATGTGAGCTATAACATGATCCCCCGATGTCTCCCACACTAAAAAGAGTTGTCCTACTTGCCAAGGTAAGGACCATGAACTTCTAGCTTAGGTGGATCCACTAGATAATGTCTATCTAGACAATCATCCTATGGGGGCACATAGGTAAGGGATACGAAGATTGCTTCTAGAAACCTTGCCTCTACTCACAGGAGAGCTTCAATCTCTATATCCTCTCGGTGCTAAGCGTAAATCCTACGGAATAGTCATTTTCTTACTTGTTCTTATTATCCATGGAAAGGCATGTCATCTTGCCAATCCAATCTAGATTTCATAAGGATAGATCTTAATATTTGATTCATTTAGGTAAGACCTTTCAACCTTAGAATCCTTACTATGTGAGAAAACCTTTCACAATCATACTTTCTTGTGTATATGAGAAAATCCTTTCACCAACACAACAACATCATCACTGCCACGTCACTCTCAAAGCACCCTTAAAGTATCTACATAAATTTCAAAGGAACATGCTTACTTGCATAAACTCTGCATTCATAATCCAAAACCACATCATATCATCATAATTTGGAAAACATGGGAATTACATGGGTGCATGGAGATTCATCATAAAATCATTAGATTAACTCAATTCATGCATAAAATATCATAGATCGATCAACTAAATCAATAATTAAAGGAACCCATATCATAGAAGAAAACCCTAACTCAATTGGACAATTCTAACTTTGAAAATAGGAGAATTTGGGAACTCCATGAATGGAAGGAATCTGTGTATGAAAACTATCATACCTCAATGCCAATTGCTTAACTTTAATGGAGGAATTGGAGAATTGACTTGCAAATCAAGGCTTGGACCCTTCTTCTTCTTCAAATTTTCTAGAGTGAGAAATATTTGGGACGAAGACTTGTTCTTCTTTTGTAAATTTGAGAGAATGATTTTCAATTGGGAAAATTTAGAGTTAAAACACTTATATAGGGGTTTTGGTGAAGGGTAAAACGACATAGTATTAGGGTAGAATAATTAGGAAAAGACCCAACTGCCCCTATGGAAATAACTGCCGACCCAAAATGATTGCCTGACCAACGGACCGTGGTTTGACTGACGGTCCATTCTGTTGGTTCGTCGTCTGGCGTCAGAAGGTTGAATTTGAGGCCATGATTTTGCAAACCTTACTCCACAGACCGTGGACCCAACGACGGTCCATTGGTCAAGGTCGTGGTTCGTGGTCCTCTGAGCCTATTTGGGTGGCTAATCCATGGACCAAACCTACGATCCGTGGCTTAGTCCATGAGCTGTGGCCGGCCTCCGTCGGATGACACCAGATTCTTTTGAAAACTGAAATGTTTCCCTTTCTCGAATCTGAGGTGTTACATAATCATGGTCAATGCAAGCTTATCATCTTTAAAACAGTTGTGAGTGTAACGACCCGAGAGCACCCCCTAATCGTTACCGGTATTTTCGACCTCGAAGAGGTCTTATACAGGCCCTTAGCATTCGTCATAACACGTATAATACAATAAAATCACGGAAAATTTAAAACATTTACTTTGGAAGTTCAACTTCACTTCATATATGAAAAATATAATCTAACTTCGTCACAATGTACCATCTAGACATAGAAGTATCGAAAATGGGACTTAGACCTTACAACAATAAGAAGTCTTGAAATAGGGAAGTACAACATTGTCTTTCAACATAAGCAAATAACTAAACATAGAAACTAGATCATAGGGTCTTGTCCTCGGACTTGAGGACTCACCAACATGGGGAAGCAACTCCAAGTGTCTTGAGAAGTAAGCTTGAATGCTCAACGGCCCGAACCTAAATGTTTGGGGAAAAGGGATAAAATAGGGGTTAGTACAACACACGTACTAAGTATGGCTACTATGAATAAAGAAACCATTGAAACATTCCTAAAAGGACATTTAGTCAAAACATGCTTTTTACCAAGAAAATCCAATATGCACACAATGTAAGCATCATAGTCCAAACCAACATAATATCATCCCAACATGTAGACAACCCAAGCAATACTAATGCGATGCAAAGAATAAAACCCCATAACCCTATTCAAAGCCAAGTATCACATTAAACAACCTACTTCATGCATACATTCATAAGATCATATATCATCATAACTTACCATATTCATAATGATCATACATAACATAGCTTCAACATACGTAAGTCATAATCATCATAATCATAAGAGAATACTACTACAACCATCTCTTAGGATCCCACAAGTGCAATGTGCAAGAGAAGTCCCATACCCTCCCTTACACTATGTAGAACCCTTTAAGAAGGCCCTAGTAAGAGTTCACACCTTTCATACCTTCATTTACTTTTACATTAGGGAAATATTGCAATAACCGACATAGACCATGAGAGCTACATGGAATCCGGTGTTCTACTCCCACACCAAAAAGAGAGGGTTAACACTTGCCTAAGGTGTAACCATTCGTACATAGCTATCTAGGTGGATCCACTAAGTTAGAGTCCTATGTGGGCACATAGTTAAGGGTCAAGGAGATTGCTTCTAGAAACCCTAACTTACTAAACGTGGGGGTTTCCATCTCATGAGACAACACATACCGTGGGTAATCCGGACTTTCTAAACGTGAGGAAACCCAGGTGGGGAGCTGAACTTACTAAACGTGAGACCCTCATCTTGTTTACATACCCTTTCGGTGCTAAACATCTAATTCCCTTTTGTAATCATCTTTAGTCATCACATAAGTTCACCTTAGCCTTTACTAGACTCTTATGTAGACATCTTACCATAATAGCTCATATGTGTTCATAAGTGAGTAACAATCCTTTCACTTTACATTACACTATAATCATGAGGACTACCTTTTAATCATATAGCAATCATACCATAACATACATACATACTTCATAGCTAATTCAAGTGTAGAGGGTTAAGGATGAGGAAACTAGGTCATCAACACCACAACAACACATTAGGTATAACATCATTACAATCTAAGTAATTCACCTTTCATACTTGAGTTCAAAGAAGAACCAACCTTCATACCTTCTTGCCCTTCTTGGGACATCCATACTTCAATTACCAATTAATTCATAATCAATACATAATACAAGGTAATTCATGAAGTAATAACATAATCAACATCAATATAAGCATTTGACATATTCCGTTCATAGCCTTCATTCAAAGACTCAACCCTAATTTCATAGAAATTATACATAACCTAGGGTAGAATCATCATACAAACATGAATTACATAACATCACATTCAATTCACAGCCTTCAATCAATATCCAACACAAACTAGTTTTAGAATTAGGAAAAAAAGGAGAAACATGGGTCTCATGGGGAATTCTTCAAGAAACCACCTATACAACATAAATTCATCCATGATTGTTCATATAGCATCAATCAAAGTCAGTTTATAACATCAATTTCACTTTAGAAAGATGACCCACGTTTTTGGATTGAAACCTAGAAATTTGGAGATTTTGAAATTCATCTTGAAGGGGCCTCTTGGGGAAAGGAATCCCAAGAATGATAAGCAACCATACCTTAGTTAATTCCTTGAGAACTGATGGAGAAAAATCTAAAACTTGCTGCCCTAGATGAACCTTGGTCTTCTTCTTCAATGGGGTTCTTAGTTGAGAGAGTTTTGAGGAAGAATGGATTTGACTTGTGAGTTTAGTTGTGTGAGTTACAGTCTTAGGGTTAGGGTTTTATAGTTAGGTTTAGAATGGTAATTATTTAACTAACCACCCCTCTTAACCCTTAATTAAATAACTAACTAAAACTAAGACCCCTAAACTAAAAAACTAAAACTTAAAAACTGCCAGGACTTACGACCCTCCACCTACGGACCGTAGGTGGAGTTACTGACCGTACTGGTCATCTGTCGTTTGGTACTGAGGCTCCATTTTGGGGTACAAGTCTCCCACGACCAAGTATGGGCTCACGACCATGACGTACGGTCTGTAGACCAGTCTGCTGGCCGTGAGTCTTGGTCTCGTCGTTTGCTGCAGTTTTGACAGCTTTTGGGTCCAAGTTTTGGGCCCTCCTAAGGACCCCTAGGGTGGTCCTTGGGGGGTCGTACCCGGACGTTTGGACCCTAAATATATATTTACCTAATTTAAAACTTTTTACGAGATTATACCATCATACGACACTCCCAAACCTGCCCAAAACCTAAGGACACACTAGAACACATTCTTCTCTAGTTTCCGGACTTCGTGGTTGTTTCTTGACGTTTAGACTTTTACTCTTCCAAACCAAGTCAATTGCATTACTTTAGGTTTAGAAACATCATTTTGGACTATTTTTAAGTCATTATTCATAAGGTGATGTTCTAACTTAAGTCATAGAATTTCCGGGGTGTTACAGTGAGATACTTTAAAAGTAACGTTGGTTCATTATTGTTGGAAATTTACCATGTAAACGACATAGACCATGTGAGCTATAACATGGAATCCGGTGTCTATCTCACACCGTAAAGATTTGTGCTTACATGCCAAGAACCATGACTCTAAGCGACAATGGATCCACTAGCTATGTCACTTAAGACAACCTACGGGGGCACGCAGTTAGGGACACTAGAGACCCGACCTCTACAGAAGAGCCTCCATCTCAATATCCTCTCGGTGCTAAGAGAAAATCCCATAGAATAATCATTAAATATATTCATTTCATCATCCATGGAAAGGTGCAACCAATCCAAGCTAAAGTCATTTAGAATAGCTCCTTAATCTTGATTGAATTTAGGTAAGAAAACCTTTCAACCTTATGAATCCTTAGGTGAGAAAACCTTTCACAATCATGATCATAGAAGTATATGAGAAAACCTTTCACAATAACATTCATATTTTACTCTCAAAGCATTCTCAAATCATTACATCAATTTCATAAAAAAAACATGCATATCTTCATAAATTCATAATTCAAAGTTCATAAGCTTAACCATGTGTTAATAGTCTAAAAATCATGGATCATGCATGGTTCATATGAATTCAACTCAAAATCATGTAATTACTCAATTCATGCATTAAAAGATAGAAAACAATCAATTAAATCATAATTGAGAAGACACCCATGAAGATTGAATAAAACCCTAACTTTGAATTGAGATTCTAGGTTTGTAAAATTGGAAGATCTTGGGAACACTATGGAGGAAAGGACTCCATAGGTGAATTATAACGTACCTTAGTGATCAAAGCCCAATAGCTATGGTGAATTGAAGATCTTCAGTTAAACCCTAGCTTCTTCTTCCTTAGCTTTAGAGAGGATTTTGGGGATGAACGTTGGAGTTAAATTTAGAATTTAGGAGAATGATTTAGAATGGGTAGTTTTCGGACATAATCACTTATATAGGGCTTATGTGGGTTAAAACGACATACCTTACGTATCTAACACACAGGGAAAAGACTAAAATAGCCCTAACTTAAAAGCTGACAAGGTGACATATATGGATCCCTACATTGTCCTTATAAGTCACAACAGGCCGTTTAGGGAGCCGTACAGATCACCCAAATTCCTGGCGGCCTTGAACGGACAGACCACTTCCCCAAAACGGCCAGTGATGCCCTAAATGAATAATTTAGGGTTCTGTGGAGGGTTCATGGTCCATTTTGGGTTTATGGACTTGCCTATCAACTCACATTAACCTTTTCAAAGGCTGAGGTGTTACAATCACAAGAACGGATGATGAATGTAGTATAAGTAAAAAAAAGAAGGTACCCAGTAGGCATCATAGGCCGACTTAGCTTGGAATGTAAAGACAATAATAAAAGTGAGAAGGTAAAGCAAAAAAAGTCACAAAACTAAACGGTAATAGAGATCCTAACTATGAAGCACACGAGTAAAAGAAGAACAAATAGTAAAGTAAACATCTAAATATAACAAAACTGGACTCCATAAGACTAGTAGGTACACTCGTGCACATTTAGAAGTAAATAACCCAAATGGACCCCCATAGGCTAGATGGGTGCATAGAAGAGCTATGGAACTACTAGCTAAGCTTCAGAAGTATTCCTAAATGACCAAAGCCATCCACGGACTCAAACTACAATAAAGGAAGCCTAAGAACCCAATTGAATCACAAAGTTAGGACTCAAACCTGACTAGTAAAGTTGTGTTCGGACTCTAACTAAGGCTAATAGAGATGTGTTATGTCCTCAAACCGTGACTAAAGAATGTATTCCAAAACCTTAAAGTGTGGCTAAAAGAGGATACACAGGGGCCTCGAACCCATGATGATTGGTACTCACACGGACCTTAAACCATATATTATGAACTCTGAATCCCTCTAAACCCTCGGTTCTTACACATCCAGAACAACACCTTAGAGCACAACCTTCTTCATAGTCACCAGGGACCCACTCCAGCTCCCAATCTAAGAAATGATCCAAAACAACCAAATAAATGTTAAATTCGCCAACAAACACAAGGGAAATTATGGGTGATAGTTCATATGAGTTGAGTTGTTGCCTACCTAAGAATCATACTATTACACTCAAGTATGCTATATCAGTCTATAGGGAGCTAATCCATTACAAATGGCGTCAGAGAATTTCTACGACAATCACTAGTCTACACCTAGACTAAGGCCAATAACCCGCAACCAATAATCGCAATAGCTACAACACAAAAACTACAAGGCAAGATATAAGCAACACAAGAACACTAAGCATTCTTGAACTCCCAAAAATAACTCAAAATACGCATAAGGCATTAATTCTAATAATTAAACATGATTAAACTACAAACCCATCCCAATTCTAGCTAATCAACATGAATTCACATTTACAAGATCAATCTAAAGAATGGTAAATTGTAATCTACTTTAATGTAGACTACCCGCTCCAAATTCAAAATATGGAGCTTTGCCTTTTCGAACAACCTCTAATCACTCCACGCTACCAAAAAAATGATTATAGTGTCAATATAAATGTTTAGACACTAAAATCACAATAATTAGAGATAGGCCCTAAATCAAGTCAAAAATAAAATTATAGGACCCGCACTGAGAATCCCAAAATTAACTCTGTCAATGGGTCATAAATATCTTACTAACTTGTGCCCCTCCCAAAAAAAGAAAACAACATCAACCTCGGAAACATCCCTAAATATTGCATGCAACAAAATAATCACAAAAACACCATTTAAGAGACTTTGGCATTCCCTCGGGATAAGAAATTACATATAAAATGAGCTTTCCATGCCTTCATGGCGATCCAAATACAACGCCATGCACAATCCCAATGAAACACAATGAATCAACCAATTTGGAGACTCTTAGCTCCAAAAATTGAAGTTTGAAATATTGAAAATGGGATGATTCACGACTAGTTTTCATTAAAAAGACAAGTTAAATGATCTCTGCGAACACAGGATCCAGTCCATGATCTTGGAAGCTTAGAACCCTAAAGCATCGAAAATGTGATGTTTCATCCCCTTGTCCTATGTGATCGCAACAAAAGGCCCGTGAACGCAATGGCCAAACCCACAAGACTCTGCAAATGTGGTACAAGGCTCGCAAAAGAAGTGACCACGAGCATTAGTCACCACGAACGTGGCCTGAGGTGTGTGAACTCGAAGGGTAATGGGAGTCTGGACTAGTTAATGCACATTAATTGGTTCCCCAGAGTTCAAAATCCCCAATGGGGTGCTCGGGATTTGTATGGAATCCCGTGCATGAAAATGAAATATACTACCCCATCAAATTTGATACTTTAAACTCAATAAAGATGTCAAAAATTCTAATCGAGATCGTCTCAATCGAAAGTAGGTCCCACGACCAAACATTTTTTTAAGCCATAAGCCACAACGTTTCTCAAAATGAGCCCAAAAGCCTTGGGTTCTGCCCTAAAGGTCCTTCTAGACTGACTCAATGTTCTGAAACTAACAAAATTGTCAAATTTGCATTTTCAAGCTGTCTACCTGAATTTTTGACCAAAGTCTACTATTCAAGTTTCAAAAGCTCCAAAATATGGAAATTTGCACAAAATCAAACGCAAACCATGTGACCAAACTGTCAGTCTCAACAAATCATAAATGACTTGGGATCACTACAAGAATTTTCTAAATGTCTAAAAAGATGCAATAAGAAGAAAATGACTTGGGGGTCATTACAACATCCACTACTAAAATGAATTTCATCCTTGAAAGTAAAGAATTAAGAAGTACTTCAATGCTCAAACAAGTAGGGAAAATGCTCTTGCATCTCATGCTCGGTCTCCTACGTAGCCTTCTGAAGTGACGATGCCTTGGTTGGACCTTCAACACATGAATGGCTTTGGAACACAACTTGTTCACATCTCTGGCAAAAATAACAACCAACTCCTCTACGAAGTTCAAATGGTCATCCAACTAAAGTAAGTCATAATGGAGCATACGAGACTCATCAAGAACATAATGGCAACGCAAATATACATGGAAAACCATCTGGATAGGTGAAAATGTAGGAGGTAGGGCCAACTCATAAGCAACAAAAAAAATAGTCTGAAGAATCTCAAATGACCTTAAATACCTGGGGCTAAGCTTTCCCACCTCCCAAATCACATCACGCCCTTCATGGGAAAAATTTGAAGGAACTCGGTCACCAACTCTATTCTCTAAGGTCGGCGCGTACGGTTAGCATAACTCTTATGCTTGCTCTATGTTGACCTAATTCTATCTTGAATTACTCAAATTCTTCCCAAGGCCTCTAGAAGAAAATCATCACCACGAGGCCTAGCACTAAAGAGTCAAACCAACCAACCAAACTGCGACAATGCCTACCATATAAAACCTCAAATAGGATCATCTAAACATTTGAGTGGCAGCAATTGTTATATGCAAATGTCGTCAAGAACAAGAATAGGTCCACTGACCTCCAAAGTCCAATACAAAGCCCACAACATATCCTCCAAAACTAGAATAGTACACTTTGGTTGCCCGCTGGTCTGCGGATGGAAAGATATGCTTGGATTGCCGATGTTACCCAACTTTTCTTGAAAGGTCATATAGAAGTTGGAAGTGAACTGGGAGCCCCTATCTGAAATAATGAATACTGGGACCCCATGTTAGTGAACTACCTCCGAAATGTAGACACAGGACAACCTCTTGGCGCCGAAGGAAAACTGAATGGGAAAGAAGTGTACTGACTTGGTCCATCAATCCATAATAAACCAAATGCTATCAACACCTCTAGAAGTTTAAGGAAATCCCATGACGAAGTCCATGGTGATGTGCACCCACTTTTACTCCAGAATGGGTTATCTCTGAAATTTATCACAAAACCTCAAATGTTTGGCCTTCACCTCGTGGCAACACAAGCAATGGGAAACATAGTCCATAATATCTCTCCTTATGCCACTACACCTGTTATGTTGCTACAAATCACGATACATCTTTGCGGTGCCCAAATTAATAGACTATCTGGAACAATGGTTCTCATGAAGAATGAACTGAATCAAATGTCAAACTCCGAGAATATAGATACCGCTATCAAGCCTCAAAAAACCATCAGGACAAAAGGTGAACTCCCTTGCCTTACCTCACAAAACCCTCTCTCGAATAGCTACATATGCATCATCCTTAAACTGATGACCACAAATCTACTTCGAAAGAGACGTTTGAACCCAACAAAGGCTAGTTACTACCTAGAATCCAAAACATCGAGCCGAATCATCCTATTGGCTAAAAAATTGATGTCTAAATACAAAGGTCACTCCAAAGAAGAAAGTAAGGATAGATTACTCAAACTCACAACCTTCCAACTCAAGGTGTCCTCTTCCACATTCGCCTTGCATGAATGGTATAAAATAGAGAGGTCATAGTCCTTCAGGAGCTAAATCCACCTATGTTGCCTCAAATTCAGGTCTTTCTAGCTCATAATATACTACACACTCCTATGATTAGTGTAGATCTCTCATTGGATAACACACAGGTAATGCCTCCAAATCTTAAACCCAAACACTACCACCGCCAACTCCAAATCATGAGTGGGGTAATTGCGCTCATGCACCATAATCTTCCTTGATGCATATGTAATTACACGGCCCTACTACATTAGTACACACCCGAAACCAATGGAAGATGCATCACAATACACTATGAAGACCTCGCCCTTTATTAGAGTCAAAACATGACCATCAGTAAGCAACTCCTTGAGCTTATAAAAGCTCAATTCACACTTATTTTACCACTCAAAAGGAATATCAAGGTGAGTTAGTCGGGTCAAAAGTGTTGCAATAGAGGGGAAGACCTCCACAAGCAATCTGTAATAACCCACTAATCCGATAAATCTCTAAATCTTAGTCATTGAGGTGGGGCTAGCCCAGATGAATAGCCTCAATATTCACTTGATCCACCATAATGTCATCCATAGATACCATGTGCCTCAAGAATGCTACACACTCATGTTAAAACTTGAACTTTGAGAACTTTGCATAAAATCGATGATCCCTCAAAGTCAGGAGCACAATCCTTAAATGTTTTTCATGCTTCTCCCGGCTCCTTAAGTATACCAAAAATTATCAATGAACACAATAATGAAGGAATCAATGTAAAGTTTGAACACACGAGTCATCAAGTCCATGAATGCATGCATTGGTCAACCCAAAAGACATCACTAGGAACTCATAATGGTTGTGCACAAGTCCTAAATGCAGTCTTAGGGATGCCCCCAGCCTAATCCTTATGCTATGGTAACCAGATCTCAAATCAATCTTAGAAAAAACAATGACACCATGAAGATGGTCAAACAAATCATCAGTACAAGGCATGGGATACCTCTTCTTCATTTTCTTCTTGTTCAACTGCTTGTAGTTGATACACCTTCGCATAGTCCCATTTGTGTTCTTCACAAATAGAACTAGGGCATCCCAAGGCAACACACTCAATCGAATGAATCCTTTACCTAAGAATTATTGAAGTTGAATAGTAAGCTTCTTAAGCTCTATAGGGCATATGATAAGGCAAAATAGAAATAGGATGAGTGTGTGGCTCAAGGTCAATAGCAAAGACAATATCACGCTCTCAGGAAAGGTCAGGTTGATCAATAGGGAACACATCTACGAACTCCCGCACAATATGGACTAAATCAACTTTAGGGCCCTCCAACTAATATCCCACACATACAAGAAACAAGTGAGACGCCTTCTAACAACCAACCTCTACACCTGAACATATAAGATAACCCAATTTATGTGTGACTAAAAGAGCTCTGCAACACCACCTGAGAGATGTCACTTGTCAGGCATGTATAAGGTAACAATCTTAGCAAAGAAATCTAAGACTGCACTATAGGGGGATAACCAGTCCATGCCCAAAATAACATCAAAATTTAACATATCTAACACAATAAGTTCATCCCCAATGTCACACCCAAGATATTCACCAAATAAGACTTATACACTCGATCCACTACTAAAAACTCATCCACAATGGTTGAAACATGCAATGACACTAATGAAGGCTTGAAACACAAACTCAATTAAAAACATAATAAACAAATAGATACAACAAAGTAGAACCCAGATCAAATAAAAATGATGTAGGATGATTGTATAATAGAATTGTACCTGTGATTATAGCATCTGATGCCTCAACCTCTGCAATCGCTGGAGCTACATATATGTGTCCCTATCCACCTCTGCTCTGAGCATCCAATCTACCACCTGAACTACCTCATTGGGTTCCTCCTCGAGATCCCTAGTGTCAACCATATTGGTCCTGACCTTGGGAACAATCTCTAGCTAGAATGGCTACCACCAAAACTAGTTGAGCTAAATATGGAGCATGTGTAGTCATCCATCACTAGAGAAGCTCTTTAGACCATTGATATATATCTCCATACTCAAAATAACCCCAAGTAGTCCAACACTGAGAAGATTGGTCACCACAACCTGAAGAACCCAATTATGAACTCCTAGAACCCTCATAACCATTAGAACCACCCTAACTGTAATTCTCGCCTCATAAGCCTATAGTGATGCTTGAGTAGGCCAACTAGAATGACCCTGCTAATACCACATGTGAGGCCTATCATAAAAATCCATTCCCTTGGAATGGAGTCCACTATAGTTTCCCTAATAACAAGTCCTCTTATTGTTGTCCCTTTAGACCTCATGATGGAGCTCCTCCATAGTACATACATCATCCATGACATCCAGAAATGATCTACCCATGGAAGCCATAGACTTTATCTCAATTTGCAATCGTAGCCTCAAACCATAGTCAAAACAACAAACCCTCTCATGCTGAGTAGGTAAAATCATAGTAGTATTCCTAGAGAGCTCATGAAATTGGTCCTCATACTTTGACACAGTCATAGAACCTGCTCCAACATGGAGAACCGATTTCTGAATCTATCTATGATACTCTGTGGTACAAATCTAGCTAGGAATGCCTTAGAAAACTAAGTCCATGACATCGGAGGTGACTCAACTAGTCTACATTTAATAATGGGCACAACATAAGAGAATTAAGAGTCTCATTCGATCTCTCCATTTCAAAGATTTGAATCTCTTACCCAATTTCACCACATTCTTTCTTTGAGAATCATTGGGTAAAGGTGAGAAGACCACTAGGCCATTTCTTGAAACATTGATACTCACAATTATTGGCCTTTAAATGAGTGATATTCTCACTTCTGAATGAACTATATTTTCATAAATGATATTTTTGTTATAAAATCAAGCTCAAAGCAATATAAGTATAAAGAGAAAAAGACTAGAGAAGTAGATTAATGAGAAGCCTTTTATTCTTATTCAAGTGTGTCTTCCAATGGTGAATGATATCTCAATTTATAGGTTGAGATATCACTCCAAAGGTCACCATGTTCAATGCCCAAACTAGTAGATACATTGTTATAAAAAAAAGGGAGGGCCATATCACATAGGGAATATACATACATGAATTTGGTAGTTCATGAATATACCAAATGAACAATCCACTATTCAATGGATTTATAACAATCCCCCTTGATGTCCATAGATAATGTGCCTTGTTAAAACCTGACTAGGAAAAACCCTATGGGAAAAAAATTAGTGAAGCAAAAAGAGTACACATATCTTTTAATACGCATAATTTGTTGCCTCGTTAAAAACCTTGCAGAAAACCAGTGGGATAAGACCTCGGTCAAAGAAAAAAGAGTGCAACATGTATTATACTCCCCTTGATTGAAACATCACTTAATATCTTATGATGATGTCATCCAATCTTATATATCAACTTATCAAATGTTGATATTGACAGTGTCTTTGAGATCAAATCACATTCATGAAGATGTTGTATTATAGAACTCATTCTTATATATCATTTTCTGGTTTCATGGATATGATGACCCTTTGAGCTTAGCCGAATACATTCTTGAAAATCACTCTATTCGTGACCTCGTTATTGCAAGTAAATTGCTCATTCAACTTGTTCATAGCAACAATCATCTTGTGGACACTTTCATTTGCAGTTAGTTGTCTTGTAGGATAACTTCATATATGTCCTTGATGTCATTTCAACGTCTTCTCATTGGGAAGGAGAATAATCTTGTCAATAAACTTACTATAATATATTTTATCGTATATAGAAAGGTTCATTAGTGCCTCCAATTGACTGATATATGGAGTTTCATCACTAAAAAGTTCTTCATCCTTCTCTTGAGATCGAAATAGATCTTTATTTATGTCAAGTGATCTCATAATCATCGGGGCACTCAATGAATGTGATTTATCCATATAAAATCGCATCAAAAAATTTATGTGTATGTTGATTGATGGACAAATATTTCGTTTGTCAAATTCTCAATCTGTAGGTCAAGACAAAAATTTGTTTTTCCAGAATCTTTTCATTTTAGATTCCCTTCTCAAACACTCAATAGCTTTTGAAAGCTTTTTAAGAGTGGAATATTGTTCAAGTCATCAAGATACATAACTATTATAACAAATTCAGATCTTGATCTTTTTATAAAAATTCAAGGACAATTAGAGTCATTTTTTGTACCCTTCCTTCCTTGATTATTTCAATCCACATAATGATTCTTGAAGCTTTATTGAAAAAGTTTCTTTGAAACTTTTATATCTTTCAGAAACCTTGATTGCTTCAAGATTTTTCATATAACCTTCAATATTGTCTAGCTAGACATGATATTTATTCATTATATGCATTCAAGTTTCCATATATTGTCAGATCAAAACAAAACTCATTGCATCCACCATAGGAGAAAATGTCTCCAATAATGTCAGGATTTTTGCAACAACCCTTTATGCCCCAAGTCACAAGTCATACTTGATATCTTACGGTTATACCATCGCATAATAATTTACTTGTACCCCACTGACATTATACCTTGATTCATGGACTATCAATCCAAAACATCACTTTTCTAAGTGAAACAAAATATACTTGAATTATGCATTTTACTTGGCTATCATTTATCTGTCCACACTATATAACAGATTTGAATTCAAAATCCTCGTCACAATTTTATCATTGAGCGTTATTTCATATCAGAGATGCCGTCAATGGTTATTTGATATCGATTCCAATATGACATAACTTATCAAGATCTCTTCATATTCCATCATTTTTCAGATACCTGAACCTTTTACAAGGTTTAATGAAGTGTTATGTCGTGGTGCTCTCTTATAAAACTTGCCTCATTATCATGACCATAGTGATCATTGCTCCTCTCCTTCTTCAAAGAATTTTGAATTTGGAACCGATTGGTTATTACGCTTTAGACGTATCATAGACTCTGTCCTTCAAGGACTTCTCATTGGAGTATTTGCAGCTGAATTACAACATAGGGCGACAAAATTCATTTGGCAATAGATTTGCAACATTATGCAAAAGAATTATCTCTTGAACTTCAAGTTCACATTATTATTTTTTAATGAGGATCTAGATAATTCATAATTCATCTCACATATAATTTCAGCTATCAATCATCTCTCCCCCTAATGTTAAAAAATCTAATATTCATCCCAACAACAATTGGGAATTCATCTTTGTGTGTGGTGGAGCAATTACATCATAACCGCACATTTAACGTTTTAGATGAAAATCATTTGGTTCTTGACCCTGAACCAATGATAGGGGACCTTTGTTGGCTTGATGCGTACAAGTGTTGCTACATGTTAAATAAATTCATCTCATACCAAAATTCTTTTTGAGAGATTTGTTCTCATGACTAATGGTTTAGCTATAATTGGAGGCATACAATTTCTACTAACTAACCAGCATTATCAATATAATTTCATACTATGAAACGAACAATTCGAGCAAACAACATTACAAAAATCAATTTGTAAGTTGATATCAAAGCACATGTGACCATCGCATAAATATAATTATCAAAATTATATAATTGTAGACGGTCAACATGGCAGGTCAACGATCCCATATTCAACTTTTTTGTTATACGTTTCAAAACTTCAGGGGATACAATTACAACCTTAGCTGGTACAATGATAATTTTATCATGAGAATAAGTAACACAAGAGAATTCTTGAAGAATATTTTATTTCTTCAATATTAATTATGTGAATTCTCAGTTATTTTTTAATCATATTTTAATCGAAATGGTCAACCAATCATGCCAACTGATCTTTTATTCCAGTAAATTTTTAGTTTAATTTTACATGTGATTCCATCATCATGTCCATATTTATATACAACAAACAAGAAGAAAAGGCGGGTAACCTTTTAAGTAAATATTTATATCCCTCTTGGTTGTAGTAATCTGAAGATATTAAATCTTTTCATAATTTATAGTCTCAATATAATAATTTTTCTTTTCAATTCATCTGAAACTTAAAAAGTTTCTTTTGAGGCCTACTACAACCCCAATATTATTCCTCCGATAATAACACAACTCTTTAGAGCTTACAATTAATTTTGTATACTATCACATATTCCATGAACCATATGTATGGTGAACATCTCCTTCAAGGAGAAAATTATATTATTATTATCATGGTCAAAATTATCACAAGCAAGACATGTTTCTCGCTTTACTTTTGTTGTACCATAGGTACACAACCAATGACAAATTTATGTTGCCACAAAAAAATATTATTTTTGTCATGGCGACACCTTTATAGGAAAGAATTACTTCTTTCTATTGCCCTTTCGGTAGTTCTCAATAAACATACCATAATATTTATGACGTATAAACGTACACGACAATTGACCATTCATGTCAAATAAAATTTATTTATTTCTCTCAAACCTCCTGTAGAGGTGAGTTGTGGCATATTTCCAATTATACATGAATATGTTTTTATTCATATATTTTTTTTCTTCATATTTTTCCACATTCACTTTCAAGAATGTCCAAACATTCAAGATGCTTATTACAAGTCACAATCTCTTCATGAGTTGACCATAACCATTTATACATATCATACCTTTATATTTGACATATTTACATGACCCACCTCAATATCACTTTGAAAGATAAGTGCACCATCACTTTATATTCTTCCTTTTGATGGAGGATTTATAAACTTATCAAGTCGCACGATAACTGCGTATCCAATGACCTTTCTTACCATTTTGATGATAAAATTATTTCAATACTATTTGAAGAACTCATATTATTCTTCATTTTATAACCACAATGATGACTATTATAATTATCGTCCCTCCGCGCCCTTATTCATACATTCAATCATTTGTCATCTTCCAGACTTATTATTCACTACTACCACATTCATACGATAGAATGGAGCAAATCAACTGGCAGATTTCAAAGTTATCATACATTGCTACCACATTCTTTTCAAGGCATGGAGCAAATTCAATGAGATGAATTTCAAGACTTTTTATCAAAAATATATTATTTTTGCCTTAGTCATCATTTTATCATCACTTTGATGCATTGAGACTCAAAATCAATGTCTTATCCATATAAGGTGCGTTAGGTAATAATTCTATGAGACTCAAACCCAATAAATTATCATCATGGTGCATCAAAACTCAAATTGATGTCTTTCCCTCTTGTTGTGATAGAACTTGAATTTACTGTCTTATCCTCAAACATTTTTTCATTATGTGCATCCGAACTTTAATGTGATGTCTTACCCTTTTGGTGAGATGGGACTTGAATCCATCGTCTTACCCTTCAATCTATATCATATAAGTCAAAACCAAAAGTACTTAGCCATGAGTCTTTAAAAAAATCAAGAATTATAGAAGCAAATTTAGTCAAATAAGACTTTGAGAATTTCCTCACCTCTAGTAATTATTAATAAGTTCCTCATAATTAAAACTTAGCAAATCAACATGAAAAATTACTTCTTTATACTTCAACTCTTTTTTGAAATGAAGAATTGTTAATATAATCATAAACCAATGTATAAAATTGTTAGAGTAAAACAAATCAATATGTTCTACCTATTCATATAACAGATATATACTAAAATAAATTATTTGTATAACAAGAATTTTCGAAAATATAAATGTGTAACAAGAAAAAATAAATAGAACATGTTCCTGCTCACAAGTGTTTCAACTACAACTTTTTTGCGAAGTACTACAATTTTTAGAGCATATTCATGCTGATAACGTGTTATAAAATTAAGCTCAAGCAATATAAGTATAAAGAGAAGAAAAAAAAGAAGTAGATGAAGATTTTTTTTCTTATTCAAGTATGTCTTACAATGGTGAATGATATTTCAATTTATAGGTTGAGATATCACTCCAAAGGTCATCATGTGTAATATCCTCATAATTTTTAAGATAAGATTTGAGCTATTTTTTATTTGTGACTAATATTGTATCGAGTGATTCTTAAATTGCCCATATTTTTAAAGGTAAATTCTTTAGTGTGGGAATAATTTTGGATATCAATTAAGGTCACTAAAAATTCCTAGCATAAAGTTAAATTGAAAGTCTCCTTACCGATTAAGTGTTGATGTAAGATTTACTTAGGTCAACTTTAAATGACCATATCTCTTAGAATAGAAAGAGTTACGTGACCCATAACCTATCAAATTAAAGGTATTCGAATCTTCTTTCCAACGCCACCAATTTTGCGTCAATCCTAGTTTTGAGTAAAAAGTAATGACCATTTTAGTAACCTGATAGAGTGCAGTAATGAATTAGCTGACGGAATAACATTAAAAAAGGTCGTTTTGTCATTTTGTTTCTAAGAAAACCCTAAACAAATTTCTTGACTAATTAAAGACCCAAAGCAATCAGATTTTCATCTTTTAATCTATCATTCTCTTCTGTCTCAAACCCTAAGGCAAAACCTTAGGAAAAATCAAAGTAGAAGACTTCATTAAAGATTCTTTCCATCTTTTTCAAGATTCTTCTTCAAGGTAAGTTCTTCTACAAGAACTCCTTCTTTACAATTCGAATTCCTCTATAAAATTATGAATCACTAATGAAAATCATAATTCTTGGCCATAAAGATTTTAAGAAACTAATTCAAGAATCTCAAGAAATGTTTTCTTGATTGTTTACCTTCAAGCTAGGGTTTCAAGACTTCTAATCAAGTTCTTCTTCAAGATTCTTCAAGAACCTTGTTCTTCCATGTATGTAAGGCTATCATAGTGTTGGACTAGGTCACCCTCATGCCCTACATATACTTTCAAATCAGTAAAAGAGAAATCTAGGATTCTACCCCTAGATTTGAGTATTCTTGAGATGAGTTGATTTTGAGTTCTTGAGTTCCTGGTTTCTTTTTGAAATTTTATTCCTATATATTAAATTTCTATATGTTACGCATTAAGATTCTTGAGTTGACTAGTTAATGTCTATATTTCAACATGAGCCCTATTAATTGAGTATTCTTGAGATGAGTAGTGTCTTTGAGTTCTTGCGTTCTTGAGTTCTGAGTATTGAGTTTTCATATTGCTAATAAGACTCCTGAATTGAGTCGTTCATGTCCATAATTCTGTATGAACCCTATGAATTGAGTAATAAATTTTGAAAAGCTTTTTAAAGGGAATATTTGAGTTATAAACTGAGTTTTTGAGAAAGTAAAGATGAGTTTTGAGAAAGAGTTTTTAAAACATGATTAGTATGACAGTCGAGTATGCCATCAATGTTTAAACAGTATGGTATCTAGAAATACCATCAATGTTTATGCAGTATGACTTCCTAAGTCATCAATGATCATATCACAATATGATTTTGATATATTTTTGAGAAAGAGTTTTCAAGTATGAATTGAATAAGAGCATAAGGGAACAAAGTATTTCCAAATGTATC
The DNA here is from genome assembly GCF_900185275.1 of Solanum verrucosum. NCBI lineage: Eukaryota > Viridiplantae > Streptophyta > Magnoliopsida > Solanales > Solanaceae > Solanum > Solanum verrucosum. Next base: position 1,447,169 of record NW_026020185.1, read on the forward strand.
AGTTTTTACATTGATAAAAGAGAAACTTTGATTTCTAAATGAGTTATGAGTTCAAAGATATTTCAAGAGTAGTTACCTCTTTTAAGAGGATAGTTTGAGAAATTATCTCAAACCAGAGGAAGAGTATTTTGTTTAAACATTGAGCATGAGTATATAATATTGAGATTAGCATTGAGCACCAATATGGGAATGAGTTCACACAACTCACATTCCTCATAAACTATGTATGCCAACATGGGTACATGATCATACTTTTTAGATGAATCCTAAGTGCCTTCGGGCAGAGCTTAGTGGTTCCACTTAGTTGAGGTGTTCTATACCTCGGCAAAGTACATGATAGTTCTAGCAGCATGGGTGAGACGTTGTATCATCATGTAGCTCATAGTTATGGTTGTCGATTAGAGAATCTCCTAATAGAGTTAAAGTGTATTTTTACATATTAGTTACTATGTTGAGTTCATAGATGAGAATCTATTTTGTAAAGCTTTAAATTATTTAACTCCTTTATTTCTTTACATTCAGCTTGAGTACATTGTTATCTATTGCAGTCCTTTCTTTTTAGTTTTTTTGTTATTTAGGTATATTACATATCATACATTCAATGTACTGATGTCATTCGGCCTACATCTTTTCATTATGCAGATACATGTTATTAGGATCCTTAACAAGAATTTGTTAAGATCACTTCATTCGCTCGTCTGCTTATGAGTGATATCTCCTTGCTTTCAGAGTACTCTAGTTTTTTGAGTTATTAGTAGTAGTTCTTTTGAGGAGTTGTGGGTCTTGTCCTGACACTCGTCTTTATATAGTAGAGGCTTTATAGATAGACAATTTTAGAGAGTCTTTGAATTTCAAATGTTTTATTTAAAACCTATGTTCATATTTAGTATATTCAACGAAGTTTTGAGATTCAGTAAATCGGTGTTTAAATGTTCTTTCAATTTGATACTTCTGTATGGTTGAGTTAGTCTTCCGCTTATAGTCAGCCCGTATGAGGATTCTCTTAAGGGGAAACAATTGTTCTCGAGTGCCAACCACGTCTAGTGTGTAGGCTTGGGTCGTGACAAACTTGGTAACGGAACACAGAGTTCAAGTGTCCTAGGGTGTCTATGAAGTCATGTCGAGTAAGATCTTATTTATGGCAGTGAGGGTCCCACTTCTATAAATGAGGAACTATAGACATTTAAGAAAAGTTTTCCTTCTTTCATACTCTAAATCGTGCAATAGAACTATGTCATAAGGAATTTGTCCTAACTCGTGCTTTTGTCATGTCCATTCGACTACCCTCATACTCAAGGTGGTTGAAAAGAAAAGCCAAATCCTTATCGATGAGTTACTCTTAGAAAAAGTCTTCAAAAAGTCATAAGATTGCAGAGGGGCATGAGAGAAGCCCATGAGTGAGCTTAAGTGTTGATATTTTAATGAATGCACTCTTATTCATATGAATCGTGCATTCAAGCTAATAGAAAGAGGTATTCCCACACTCTTTTCTTTTAATTTCAGTTGAAAACCTTATGAGGAAGCATGTTTTAGAGATTGGGTAGTATTTTCACCCGAAAAGAGAGTATGAGTTACGAGATATAGAGAAGTAGAAGTAGAAGTTCCCTGATTTAGAGGAAAGTATGCAGAGGTATATTAATCTAAGAAGTGAGAGGGTGATGAGGCAAATTATATTATTGTAGTCATGCACCTAGTAAGTTATTACTAAGGACTTTTCATTTATGGGTGGACTAAGAATTGATAGATTTGTGAAGATTTCATGATAGGAGGTAGAGTAAGAGTTACTAGTTAGGTGAGTTAGAGTATATTTTAACTAGAAAGGATTTATGATGAGGTTACATTGTGTTAATAACGACCAAGTGTTGGTGAAGAATTGATATGTTAGCTGCAATAAATATGAGTGGTACAATTAAGAGATCCTAACTTTTAGATAAGGGCAGTGAAGTGTTGCTAAGTCATAAGAGTAACAAGAACATTATGAGGTGTACCCGAGATTGTATGTAATCAGACGAGGTTCCAATTAGGTTAATGATTTTCCATGTGTGACTAAATAGTATATTTGAGTTGTCAATGTGGAATAAGCTGATATAAGAACTATTATTTTTCTTAAGAGTCAGATTAAGTGGCCTTATAACCCAATGAGAAGAGGTTTAAGAGAAGCATCTTAGAAATAGGCCTTAGAATAAGTCTTAGTACTTGCTTATGGAGAGTTTAGTAGCCATGAGATAAGCCTTTCCCGAGTATTAGAGTAAAGGGAATGTAGACCAGCTTAGACATAATGGAATAGATCCATAGTTTTCAAGTGTCAACTTTAGACCTAAGGGGGAGATGCTAATATGAGAAACCAAGTCAAGTGTTGAGGATGAGATAGAGATGTGCTAACAAAGGGTTTTAGAGATATATCAATCCATTCATAATCTTGCGTATTCCTCAAGTGAAGTTATTACAACATCTTGTTGATATTCCTAATATCAGAATTGTGTCTATGACCTATGCTCACACACTTCATAGAGATTCACATTTATGCTCAGTTTTAAGAATAAGGGGCAAAGCCTTTAGCCCATTGATCCCAATCTTACTCCATAAAGTTATAAATATCAGCCTCATGATATAAAGCTATTTATATAAGCATTCATGTCTCATAGTATGTCCAGTCTCACAAGTTCATGATTTGACTCTCAATGGCTAGCAACTTAAGGTTATGCCGCATTCATGTCTCATAGTATGCCCAGTCTCACAAGTTCATGATTTGACTCTCAATGGCTAGCAACTTAATGTTATGCCATGTATATTCTTATATTAGATATCTCAAATGAATCCTTTTTAGTTGAGAGTGGTGTTGTTAATAATAGTGGTGTGATAGAGAAACGGGTTGATATTTTCTTATTGTGATAGTGTTGGTATGTTTATTCAATCTAATGTTTTAAATGTAGAGGGAGAAGGATATAAGGTATGAGTAATGGTTAAATGAGACAACTTTGTTGGTTTCTGGTAGTAATGAGTAAAATTTCATTTAATAGAGATGATGAGAGAATGGGGAATTCTTATATGGAGTAGTTAGTAGGAGTCCATGGAGTGGTTATAGTACTAGGCTTGAATGTGGTGTGGGTAAAATGTGGACAATGTGTAATACATTAGGTGTTTCGTGATATGAGCTCAAGGTTAGCTGAATGTTGTGGTAAGGAGTAGTGTTCTTGGGATGAGATTGTATATAGAGGTATAGAACGTGAATCTCGTGATTTAAATAAGAATAATCACCCTATGTTAAGTACTTTGTGATTTTGAGTTAGGCTTGAATATAGTAAGAGTAACCCCTTCCATTCTCAGTCCAGCCGTCATTCGAGGATGAATGAACACAAGGGGGAGATATTGTAACATCCTGAAAAAATTTTAAGATAAGATTTGAGCGATTCTTTATTTGTGAATAAGATTGAATAGGGTGATTCTTAAATTGCCCATATTTTTAAAGGTAAATTCTTTAGTGTGGGAATGATTTTGGATATCAATTAAGGTCACTAAAAACTCCTAGCACAAAGTTAAATTGAAAGTTTCCTTACCAATAAAGTTTTGATGTCCGATTTTACTTGGGTCAACTTTAAATGAACATATCTCTTAGAATATAAAGAGTTGCGTGGCCCATAACCTATCAAATTAAAGATATTTGAATCTTCTTTCCAACACCACCAATTTCGCATCAATCCTAGTTTTGATTAAAAAGTTATGACCATTTTAGTAACCTGATTAGTGACAAATTAGCAGACGGGAAAACATTTAAAAGGGTCCTTTCTTTTTTTTACCTCTAAGAAAACCCTAAAAGGATTTCTTGACTAATTAAAAACCCAAAACAATCAGATTTTCATCTCTTAATCCATCATTCTCTTCTCTCTCAAACCCTAAGGCAAAACCCTAAGGAAAAATCAAAGTAGAAGACTCCATTGCAGATTCTTTCCATCTTTTTCACGATTCTTCTTCAAGATAAGTTCTTCTCCAAGAATTCCTTCTTTTCAACTCAAATTCCTCCATACAATTATGAAATCACTAATGAAAATCCTAATTCTTGGCTATAGAGATTTCAAGAAACTAATTCAAGAATCTTAAAAAACGTTTTCTTGATTGTTTACCTTCAAGCTTGCGTTTCAAGGCTTGTAATCAAGTTCTTTTTCAAGATTCTGCAAGAACCTTGTTCTTTCAGGTATGTAAGGCTATCATAGTGCTGGACTAGTTTATAGAAAACAAGTCCTAAATTAAAAGGGAAACGAAATAAGGAAAGTTTGTTCAGGCACGCGTCTTCATTCCACGAGACTGACTCACGGACCGTCAATGGCTCTATGGTCCGTGAGTCCCTTCCGTTAGCCAGGACTTAGAAAATATTTCATCTTCCAAAAATCAGCTTCTCTGAAGCAAACGACGAAACTGCAGTATGGACCGTAGATCGATCTACAGTCCGTCAATACCTCTCCGTAGCTCTACACTTAGAATCTTTAAAAATCAGGTACTGGAACCCTCGCAGTATCAATCTACAGATCAACAGTACGGTCCGTAGATCAATCTACGGACCGTCAATGGTCACCGTGGTTCCATACTTTGTCAGATTTCCCTGATTTGCCTTCCATGCCTTACTTGCTGATGTACGACCACCATCTACGAAGCGTCAATGGACCTATGGTCCGTAGATCACCTCCGTAGATGCCCTTTTCTGCATTTTTTTCAGCTGTCTCTTTACTTCCGCGCCTGAACATCTTTCCTGCAAAATATGATAAAAACACATAAAAAAACCAATACAAAAAGGCCCTAGACACACACAACTTGTAAGTGAAATGTATTAGAAATACCGTAAACTCACGGTATATCAACACCCTCAACATAAATTCGTTGTTTGTCCTCAGATAACACACTAAGACTCTAAACGTCACTTGTATATAAGAAAGCATTTCAAGTACAAGTAATCACATGGCTCTCTATCCCACTAACTTTTCGGGTGCAAAATTTGTTGTCCTAGATTCGACAAGCTAATTCATGCGGATCAAACCATGACAACGATTGACCAACCAACACATAACATACACTGTTTCACTATCACCAAAGTACCAACTTTCCGACAATGTAACTAGTGCCCTTACTTCTAACGAAATCCCTTTTCTTTCACACAATGACTATGAATTTGAGTACAAGGATTCATTCAACACTCTCACTCAGAAATAACTTCAAGTACAGTTAGTGCTCAGTACCATAGGCTTGCCCTTATTTTCACTGCTTAGACTCTCCAAACTAGACTCTAGGATCACTATAGGACTTTCTTGGCTTGTAATGTAGGCTCAGGGTTAGGTGTGGTACATTTGGGTACTTCTTAGTGACTTTCTACCCTCCTTGACATTACACTAGGCTTTCAACCTCTTTTTGCCCTATTTTTGCCATCCTACTGTTTTACCTTTTTTTCCTTGATTTTCTTCAACCATGGATATGACTTTAGACTTTGTAGCTCTTTATATATTTTTTTCAACTTTTTTCTTGCATTTTATTCTTTTATTTAGCTTTCAACAAGTCACATCCTTTCCTTTCTTTTTCAACATCAAAAATCTTTTCATACCCATGTTTCTTTCGGTTTCCTCTTTCATAGCCACCCTCAACTTATAGATTTTCCATTGGTTGAGGTGCATAATACCCAATGTGGGGTCAGGGCCAAGATTAAAGTTACTTTTTACATTAGCCACCCTCAACTTAAGCTTTTTGCCTAAGTCGAGGTGCACATGTCCAAAGAGGGACCGGGGCCAACATAGTCAATTATGGGAAGGTGAGTTCGGGGTTTAGAAAGAAATGGTCTAATTTTAGGCTCAAAGCATTTGGATCAAAGGGATCATTTATTTCATTTGGTTGGATCCTTCTTTTAGGCAATTTGTGGCTTATCAGACAAGGACCTATGATCACTTCCTAGCCTCTAGAGTGAATTGTCTTAGCAGGACTAACCGGGCAAATTCTAGGTTTTCACCAAAAACTGTTTGAACAATCAACTATTCTCACCACTCTTGGCACATAGTTTCATTATCAGCTGATCAGATTACCCAGTTCAAGTTTCAGCCTAAGTCATTCCATCAAGTTGATTCATTATCATGTCATACTCAGAGCCAACACATTCAACTTGTCTTAGCCCACCAATTCTAGCATATATCAGAAAATTTGGACGGGTATATTTTTCATAAGCCATCATGTTTCTACACATACGATCCTAACACATGCCGGTTCAACAGAAATTAAACAGTCTCTTGGGGAAAAAGAACACTAGCAAGAAAACCCCAAGAGAGGATTTATGAGTTGGGTTACTCAGACTTCACCCTATCACTCATAATCCATTTACCCCACCCCCAACAAAAATAAATGTAATTGTCCCCAATGCATACAAAAATAGTAAAAGATAATGGATTGGGTGAAACAAACCTATGGTGCATAGCGCCGAAGAATCATGAACAAGCGGGTGGGTTCGGTTTCCCGGAGTCAGCTGGAACCATACTTGGGTCACCCTCAATAGTGCCCACGTCATCCATCATAGTACCCTCAGTAGTGCTCTTGGTCACTCTAACCGCACCATCAGTGGTGCTCACAATGTCCCTCACAACAGGAGGGACCTCTACAACTGGGGCAGAACTCGATGCCCTTGCAACACTCTCATGCACCCTCCGCTGGCACAACTCTTCATCTAATTTCGACGCATTTCTAGCCTCCTTCTCCTGCCTACACTGTCTCTTTTGGGTTTTTTCCTCCTCAGTACGTCTAGAACGGTGCCTCTTACTCTTGGTATGTGTAGGCTCAGGCCCCTCCTCGGCGGTCCCACTGAATAAAAACCTAACACTGTACCATCAGCCAACGCAGTAGGTGCAGCCTGCGGCTCAACTGTAGGGGTGGCAAGAATGGCATCAACATTGGCCCAGAGACTGGCTAACCCGGTCTAAAAAGAGGATAGATCTATGGTCGGGGCAGGTCACTCGAGGACTCTCAATTCAAAGGCATCAAGATGCTTATTAATGGACTGGATCTTCGGTCCAACATGCCCTCCATCCTTCGCTCCATTCTGGCCTCGAACTCGGCTATCGACTTTTGCATCCAAGGCTGGATGTGATGCAACAGTGTAGCCATCTGAGCCTATAATTTCTGTACTCTGGCCAATGGAACAACAACAGCTTCTAACGGTGGTGTGGACCGGGATAAGCTAGGAGTCCTACTAGCGACCTGGGAAGAGGAGGTCGGGATAGTATGGTGTGATCTGGTATAATGGGGTCACCACCCTGTGCCTGCCCTACCGCGTCTGCAAGATCTGCGCCCAAGAGAGGTACCTCAACTTGGGGCTCTCTGCGAGGTGCTGCCATATTTGCCTCATCTCGAATGAGGCCTATATCCAAAGTCCCTGTAGGGTGGATCAACCTATCACAATGCCAGATCAGCACCCCAGAGTCCCTGCATAATTGGAAAATCAAACATAAAAAGGGATAAGTAGTAGAGGTCTTGAATGCCCTCTCGTGAATCTCTGCCAGCAGCATGCGGGCAAAGTCAATCTCCAATCCTGCTACTAATGATGCAACCATGATCGCTCTGTCCCATGTGAGTTAGTTGTCAGCTTTTGTAGGCAACACCTTGTTACGCACCAACAACCAGAAGAACTTAGCCACAAAATTTAATGTTGCTTTTCGGATACCCAACCGTGGTGTGGCGACCCACTCCGCACGCTCGCCATCTATAGCAATATACTTAGCCAACCATAGTATAACATGCTCTCGCTGCTCAGCATTCCTTTGGAAGGCACCGCTCTGCACGATATCCCATCTGTAATCAAACTCCGATGTGTTTAGTGACCAAGAGTGACCCGTGGTAGGACCATAGAGAAAGTGGCTGATGGTGGCATGTGATATGTCCACCGGACAACCTCGGACCATAGTGGAAGTGAGAGGATCTTGGGCTATGGGCTTTGACTGCTTGGAGATCGAACCACAGAGGGTGGCAGCATAGGAGGCGTAGAACTCCCGTATAATCCCCTCACTATAAGTCCCTAGGTTTCAAGCCATCCAGTCACACTTGTGAAGGTTAAAAAGTTGGTGGATGTCAGGGACAATGTGCAAGCTCTCTGTGAGGACCATGCGCTCCTCTATAATAATTCGGGCCATCTCTCTTTGTCATTTTTCATCTTGGCATCCCAATAAATTTGCCACTGGCCCTCAACACACCATCTGTTTGGCTCGCCGGCCACTGGAGTAAGATCTTCATTCCTTGGTGCTGGTACTGACTCTGAGCTAGTGGCCTCATCAAACAAGAATAACTTATTTAGTATTCATACTTTGTTAATCACTCATGGTTCCCACAACCCTAGTTATGGAGTTAAGTTACCCATAATCATATGAACACAATTCATTGTTTTAGATGAAAGAATTATGAACTTACGTAAGAAGAATAATAAACTCAGAAATTCAACTTAAATTGCAACTCCAAAATCTTCAAAACGATCTTAGGAAATTAATAATTGCTAAAGTTGCAAGTTAATCTCCCAAGTCAAGAACTAGAATAAAAGTAATAAAATCCACCCCCAAAAACGAAGTTTACATGCTCTATTTATAGAAAACAAGTCCTAGATTAAAAGGGAAACGAAATAAGGAAAGTTTGTTCAGGCACGCGTCTTCATTCCACGAGGCTGACTCACGGACCGTCAATGGCTCTACGGTCTGTGAGTCCCTTCCTTCAGCCAGGACTTAGAAAATATTTCAGCTTCCAAAAATCAGTTTCTCTGAAGCAAACGATGGAACTGCAGTACGGACCGTAGATTTATCTACGGTCCGTCAATCCCTCTCCGTAGCTCCACACTTAGAATCTTTAAAAATCAAGTGCTGGAACCCTCGCAGTATCAATCTACGGATCAACAGTACGGTCTGTAGATCAATCTACGGACCGTCAATGGTCACCGTGGTTCCATACTTGGTCAGATTTACCTGATTTACCTTCCATGCCTTGCATGTTGATCTACGACCACCATCTACGGAGCGTCAATGGACCTACTTTTTGTAGATCACCTCCGTAGATGCCCTTTACTGCATTTCTTTCAACTGTCTCTTTACTTCCACGCCTGAACATCTTTCCTGCAAAATATGATAAAAACACATAAAAAACCAATACAAAAAGGCCCTAGACACACACAACTTGTAAGTGAAATGTATTAGAAATATCATAAACTCACGGTATATCAGTCCTTGAGTTCTTGCGTTCTTGAGTTCTGAGTACTGAGTTTCCATATCTCTATTAAGACCCCTGAGTTAAGTCGTTCATGTCCATAATTCTGCATGAACCCTATGAATTGAGTTATAAATTTTGAGAATCTTTTTAAAGGAAACATTTGAGTTATAAACTGATTTTTTGGGAAAGTAAAGATGAGTTTTTAGAAAGAATTTTTAAAACATGATTAGTATGACAGTCGAGTATGCCATGAATATTTAAGCAGTATGGTATCTAGAAAACCATCAATTTTTATGCAGTATGACTTCTAGAGTCATCAATGATCATATCACAATATGATTTTGATAAATTTTTGAGAAAGAGTTTTCAAGTATGAATTGAATAAGAGCATAAGGGAACAAAGTATTTCCAAAGATATTAGTTTTTACATTGATAAATGAGAAACTTTGATCCCTAAATGAGTTGTGAGTTCAAAGATATTTCAAGAGCAGTTACCTTTTTAAGAGGATAATTTGAGCAATTATCTCAAACCAGAGGAAGAGTATGTTTTTTTAAACATTGAGAATGAGTATATACTATTAGGTAGTAGTATTGAGCACCGATATGGGGATAAGTTCAGACAACTCACATTCCTCATAAATGATGTATGCCAACATGGGTAGAGAATCATACTTTTTAGATGAATCCTAAGTGCCTTAAGGCAGAGCTTAGTAGATTAATTTAGTTGATGTGTTCTATACCCTAGGAATGTATAGGAAAGTTCTGGCAGCGCTGGCGAGATGTTTTATCTTCATGTAGCTCATAGTGATGGTTGTCGGTTAGAGAATCTCCCAATAGAGTTAAAGTGTATTTTTATATATCACTTGTTATGTTGAGTTCAGAGATGAGAAAGTATTTTGCAAAGCTTGAAATGATTTAACTCATTTATTTCTTTACATCCAGCTTGAGTATATTGTTATCTATTGCAGTCCTTTCTTTCAGTATTTTTTGTTATTCAGATATGTTACATACTCGTACATTCAATGTACTGATGTCATTCGACTTGTATCTTTTAATGATGCAGATACAGGTTATTAGGATCCTCAACAAGAGTCTGTTAAGATCACTTCATCCGCTCGTCTGCTTATGAGTGAGACCTCTTTGCTTTCAGAGTACTCTAGTTTTATGAGTTGTTAGTAGTAGTTCTTTTGAGGAGCCATGGGTCTTGTCCCGACATTCGTCTTTGTATAGTATAGGCTTCATCGATAGACAGTTTTGGAGAGTCTTTCAGTTTCGGATGTTTTATTTAAAACCTATGTTCATACTTAGTATATTCAGCGAAGTTTTGAGATTCAGTAAATCATTTAAGTGTTTCTTTCAATTTTATGCTTATGTATTCTTGAGTTAGTCTTTTTCTTGTAGTCAGCCAGGATGAGGGTTCGCTTAAGGGATAACAATGGTTCTCGAGTGACGACTACGTCTAAGGTGTAGGCTCGGATCGTGACACCATGTTCAATGCCCAAATTAGTATATACATTGTTATCTAAAAAGGGGGATCGTATCACCTAGGGAATATATAATACATGAATTTGGTAGTTCATGAATAAACCAAATGGACAATCCACTATTCAATGGATTTATAAGAATTTTTAACTTTTTCTTGCAACTCTCCTATCATTTCTTTGATTTCGGCATCTTGAATTATTATTGGCTTGAATGACTTTTAAATACCCATATTTATCACAACCGCTTCTTCTTGAGACTCCAATTCACTAGTTTTAACCACTTGAAGAGGAGCGTTACATACTCCAATATTTGTTCTTACATTGGTCTTCAAGTTTGCCACTTAAAGCTCAAGTTGGATCATTTCACGGTACCGGGTTAGGTGCAAGTTTAAGAATTCATCCCTCATTTGGAATATTATATTTCACAGACTCACGCCATGTACAAGTTTTCAAGATGCTCATGAGCCAAGTTTGACTCACCATACCCACTTTGTCACACATTTCGTCATCTTGAGAGGCATCCACACAACTTTTCCTAACGTGAGGTCTTCTAGAACAAGAACATTGGTCATCAACATAGGAATTGCAACCACAAAGTTTTCTTTCATCATAATTAACTAAAACACACAAAGAAAACACATATAAATATTCATAATTTGGATATAAACAAGTAAACTATAAATTCTAAATTAATTCAATATGCTCAATTATTCCTTGGCAGCTGCGCCATTTTTGATACACACCATATGAATCAATGTGTAGGCAGTCTCTAGCAATATATAACCCAAGGTATGAGATAGGGGTCGAATCTTACAAGGCACAATGTAAACACGATTGAAGAAATAAAGAATTACAAGCTACTAATTTGAATTCAAACAATTGATACAAATACATTTTTTTTTGGGGGTGGGGGGGGGGGGAGGGGGAGGGTTCATAACAATTAAAGATACAAGATAGCAATAGCAAGGACAAAGGCCTTCTCAAGCAAGGATACCATAGAGATATGGGAATGGGAAGTAAATTAACATCTATATACTCCATTACGTATCAGTTGTATACAATCTCAATTAATCATGGGTCAAATCAAATATGCCTTGGAACCTCAAGTATCCTCCTATATCCTTTAATCGTTGGCAAATATTTCTTAACCAGCTCTTTTGAACCTAGCTAGGTGTCAACAAAGACGATCCAATTATAAGCATCGTCAGAAATTCACTATTTCTAGCTCTAATCTATTAAATAAGTAATTCCACCTCAAATTTGCACCAACCAATCTTTCCCAACCTCAATTAACTCTTTCAAGCTAAATCAAAGTATATGGGCAAGTCCTAGGAGTGATCAATTATTTTGGAAAGCAATCGAAGGATGAGATTAATTTGATATTGAAAGACTCATTTCATATATGAGAAAATATTCAAGTAATTACATAATCACAAGATGAAAATCAATAACTCAACATTTGTTTACCACTAGCACAAAATCCAAATCACCAAATAATAACTACACCTAGAAATATGCATTACAAATCATAGAGTTGAAATGAGAGTTTAAAATCATTGCATTCAAAGCATTCAATCTTCAGTCTAATGATGTTGATTGTGGAAGCTTGCTCTCAAAGATATGTCCAAAATCAAAATTCTCCAAGATTCTCTCCCAAAATGGTAGTCACCCAGCAAGTCATAAATGACATGGAATCGCTATAGAAAATTTCTAAATACCAAAAAAATGCAACAAAGAGAAAATGACCTAGAGGTCTATTACATTCCGTTGGTTATTAGTGTTTTCAATAAATTTTAAAAAAAATAGAAATCAAAATAGTACTAAACCAAATATTTATATAATTTTGAATGGAAGAAGTCATTGGATTTACAACACCAGTGGATTTGGGGGCAGTTTGTATATATAAGTCATTTTGAATGTATGCTAATATGAAAAAAAAATTATATTACAATAATATTTGATTGTGCAAGAATTGTATTATTTCTTCAGTATTTTTGTGAAGTCGATTATTAAGAAGTGTAAAAGCATTATCATTCGGCATGTACTATTAAGTTGATTGCTTCATGTTGTATGAGTAATCTATAATATTGGTCATCTTCTCGTCTTAATATATGTTGGAAAGTCGTAAGATCTCAAAGAGTATTTTCTTATTAAGCTTACGCAAATGCAGATGAATTATAGTAACTATATGCATATGAAAAAATAGATGAAACTTTGTAATGTAAAATTGAACATATAATCACTTCTAAAGTTAGATGAACATTACAAAAATCACATTCAACTATTCGGTTATTCAATTCCTCTCATTTTAGTGATTCAACATGAAATAGTGCTATACCAACTTTAGGGGTCCCTCTTTTATAGGTTAATTCGTTCATAATACATCTTTTCTAGAGGTATTAATCTTATGATTTCTTTTATATTTTCCAATATATATTCTATGTATTGTATGTCGTGAGTTTGTTGGAATGTTTCTATGTTTTCTTTGATTAAATTAATTAATAAAGTAATATCTATTATAGTTTGTTGCCAATATTCTAAGTATTCTTGATTTATCATTAATCGGAATATTGAATTTCTAAATCACTTAAGTTAAATTTTAACATTTCATTTTCTATCCTATCTGTCTCATCTATTTCATACCATGTCTAGTTCATTAATTCTTCCTCTTCTTCTTCAAGTTTCTTTTCCCATATTATTCTTCTTAGATCAATAATTTTTATATTTTTAGGTATATACAGGATTAATGTTTTATATGCTAATATCATTTCATCATATAAATAAGACATAACAATTTTAATATAATTCCCTTATATCATAGTCCTGACGAATATTATTCATATTAGATTACTATAAACTAGATTATTTCCAACCATGTTTTCCTGTCACTATTAACATCGTACTTTCAAAGGTACTCTCTTCCTAACAGCGCCTCAACTTCGTTTACTCCCCTCACGGCTTCT
>NW_026020185.1:1460922-1528314 GCF_900185275.1 Solanum verrucosum
CCCAAATTATATTTTCCAGATGAAAATAAAAAATTTATATACATAGTAGAATCAGATGCAAGTGAAATAAGTTATGGAGGACTACTAAAATATAGATATGATAAAGAAAAAATAGAACATCATTGTAGATATTACTCAGGGACATTTACAAATCCCGAAATAAAATGGGAAATAAATAGAAAAGAATTATACGCTCTATATAAATGTTTATTAGCTTTTGAACCATACATCGTATATAACAAGTTTATTGTAAGAACAGATAATACGCAGGTAAACTGGTGGATCACAAGGAAGATACAAGATTCGGTAACAATCAAAGAAATACGAAGACTAGTATTAAATATACAGAATTTTACATTTACAATAGAAGTAATAAGTACTAACAAAAATGTCATTGCAGATTACATTTCAAGACAAAGCTACACAGACGGATCTAGACAACGAAAATAATATTGAAAAGATAATCAATACTATGACATTGCTTTGTACAAAAGTAGATAGCCTGGACAAAGAGCTACAACAAATGAAAAGTCAGCAGCGTGACAATAAATATGCGGAGCTAAGTCAATCGGAAGACTTGAAAATTCCAGAGCTAAAGGGTGACGATGGGATAAACCGAAAAACCCAAACTAATAATTTGTTACATGCAGCTACAGGAAGCACTTCTGCAACAAAGGAAGAAAACAAAACCAGATATGTCAATACAAATATGAACAAAATATTTGAAAAACCATTTATACCAAAAACTCAAAAAGAATTATTCTTACCACCTCAGCTTAATACATATAAGGAGAGTTTAGGACAAAACAAAAAAACATATAATCATATCAACAGAGCCTATATAGAAAATATTCACAAAATACAAACTTTCTTAAACCTAAATCCCAAATCCAAAAATGCAACAAACCCCAATGAAGACTATATTACCCAAAATCTACAAGGACATAACAAATTGATTGCCCAACCAGGAACGAACTTGCTATCACTATGGATTACTAAGTACCGTATATACCATAACAGGAGACGAGATATCAACAATCCCAGAGCTACACAAAGCATTTATGCATTATAAAAGGATAACCAAAGGCACACTATTTTATATAAAATTTTATTCAGCACCAACCGAGATACTATATGATGAAATCAAACCTATTATACAAGTGATAAAGATGGATTGACAAGAGAGATGATAATACTAGAAAAAAATAGAGAAACAAGAAGAAATACAAAAGATAGAGATACCAGGATTTTATGCAAGAAAAAGAGTTATTGGGATAGCTACAATATTAAATGAATTAACAAATAATTATTTAGGTGGAAATTCATTATGGAGTTATTATGCCAGAGAACAAACCATGATCTATTCAAATTCTAGAGAAACAAGAGAAGCAGATATGGAAGAGATACGTCAGTGGATATTAAGTCTATTAAAACCAGAACAACAACCAATTACAAGAGCTATACGACGAAGTTTTATTTCACCAGAGATAATGGCAAATTATTGCAGAACTATTGGACACAAATACCCAGACCATCAATGCTCAAAATGCTATGGTGAAGATAATGTTATACCAGCTGTCAATCTAGAGTAAAGAAGGCCGACAAGATAAAGAAACAAGATAAAGAAACAGCAAAGAAACAGTTATTTGTCCTATTATTAAAGTTAGTGGAATAAAGTTAGTGGAAGACTTTATGTAAAGTAATAAATAACGTGTATATTAATTGAAGTTAGTGGATAGAAATGTAAAGTAATAGTAACTATAGTTTGTGTAAAGTAACTACAGTATAGATTAAAGTAACTATAGTAGAGTTACTTATATTTGTATATATAGTAGAGCCAGAAGGCAAGATAATGCAAGACTTTCTTGACGGAAAGCAAAGCCTTGCATACAAAATATTCTCTCAATAAAAATATATAAATTTCAAGTTAAGCTATGGATCAAAATATTACAAATACTACACAGGTACACATATTCATGATTATGCATAGCTAAATCTATTAATTCCTGAATATCATAGAATTGATAGAATAAATTTATATTAGTTATTATATACTAGAATTATTATCAGCGTGTTTTCTAGTTTGTTAACATGAGGAAAAAAGGAAAAACTTCCAGATTATGCCATCCTAAAGTTGAAACCATAGGCATGAGAAGCCGTGAAGGGAGTAAACGAAGTTGAGGCGCTGTTAGGAAGAGAGTACCTTTGAAAGTACGATGTTAATAGTGAAAGGAAAACATGGTTGGAAATAATCTAGTTTATAGTAATCTAATATGAATAATATTCGTCAGGACTATGATATAAGGGAATTGTATTAAAATTGTTATGTCTTATTTATATGATGAAATGATATTAGCATATAAAACATTTATCCTGTATATACTTAAAAATATAAAAGTTATTGATCTAAGAAGAATAATATGGGAAAAGATATTTGAAGAAGAAGAGGAAGAATTAATGAACCAGACATGGTATGAAATAGATGAGACAGATAGGATAGAAAATGAAATGTTAAAATTTAACTTAAGTGATTTAGAAATTCAATATTCCGATTAATGATAAATCAAAAATACTTGGAATATTGGCAACAAACTATAATAGATATTACTTATTAAGTAATTTAATCAAAGAAAACATAGAAACAATCCAACAAACTCACGACATACAATACATAGAATATATATTGGAAAATATAAAAGAAATCATAAGATTAATATCTCTAGAAAAGATGTATTATGAACGAATTAACCTATAAAAGAGGGACCCCCCCTAATAATCTAGTTTATAGTAATCTAATATGAATAATATTCGTCAGGACTATGATATAAGGGAATTGTATTAAAATTGTTATGTCTTATTTATATGATGAAATGATATTAGCATATAAATCATTAATCCTGTATATACTTAAAAATATAAAAGTTATTGATCTAAGAAGAATAATATGAGAAAAAATATTTGAAGAAGAAGAGGAAGAATTAATGAACCAGACATGGTATGAAATAGATGAGACAGATAGGATAGAAAATGAAATGTTAAAATTTAACTTAAGTGATTTAGAAATTCAATATTCCGATTAATGATAAATCAAGAATACTTAGAATATTGGCAACAAACTATAGTAGATATTACTTGGTACATCCATTTGTAGATTTATAAGGATGCTGACATTAGGGATGGCAATCGGGAGGTGGGGCGGGGGGGTTGAGCTTAACCCGCAAAATTTTTAATTTGCCCTGCATATTAACTTTTTTCATTTTCAATCTGCCCCGAATAGACCCGCCCTGCATAATTTTCTTAATATTTGATTTTTCTAATTAACTTTGATACTAAATATAAAATTCATAAAAATAAATTCATTGTTTCGTTAAGCTGTATTAATTGAATAGGAAAGTAACTTAAAATTTTATTTTTTAGAGGTCAATTGGGAAACACGTAAGAAATTGTATTATTTTTTATTGAACCATTTTCATTACTATCTTGAATATTTTAGTAGGGTTAAATAAATCATCTTAATTAGAAATTTAAAATTAAATTTGAACCCACATAAAATCACATATACCCGCAACCCACCCCTCCCCACATTAATTTTTAAAAAACCACTTCAACCCATCCCACATCCCACATCCCTGGACAACCTTAAATCTGCCCCGCCCCACATCCACCCCTTCCCATTGCCATCCATAACTGACATTTTTCTACCTATTGCGTTCAGAATTATGTAGATTTTGATTTCTAATTGTCGAAAAAAGATTTTAAAAAATTGATCAATTCGGTAATACTAGAAAATCTCCAAATTCTCTAAGGTTGAAGAAGAAAATATAATTATTAGATTATAGTTTAATTTTTTTTCGGGAAAAGACATAAATTTACCCCTGAACTTGTTCCAAAAAGTCAGTTACATATCACGACGACCTATTACACACTCAATCTTGTTTAAAGTTATATTAATACCACCTTCCGAAGACAATCTTAGGTTTTGTGTGAAAAGGTGGTATACACGCGTTTTGACACATAAATAATATTATTTTAATTTTCTTAAACCTTTTTTCCTTAATATTTTCTTAGACTTTTGCAAAAAGTAGAAACCTAGACATTCTTCCTCTTCTCACCATACATTTCTTTCTTCTTAAAATTAATTTCGTCTTTCTTCTTCATTATTCATAAATTGAAGGCAAAACAAGAAATTTGAAGAAAGAGCAAGAGATAATAAGAAAATTATGAAGTTTAGTGATGTTGGCGGCAGTGATAGGCGGTGGGTAACACCATTGTTTCCGGTAAAACAAATAAACACTTTTGGATTCGTAAATGTTCTTTTGGAATCTTGATAATTATGGATAAAAATCAAACATTTCATTAGTATTCTTTGTGTGTGAAATAAAATATGCTATTGATGGTTTGAGACAAAAATAACATTGTGATGGTTGTAAGTGGTGCTCCGACGAGAATAAAGAAGACAAAGATATAAAACTATTTTCTTAGATTTTTGAAAGATTTAGGCAATGTAATCATGAATTTTATGCATAAATGTAATAGGATTTTCAATAGAAATCATTGTCATTCTCTTTTTTTTTCCGGTGAATTGTCCGACGAGTTCGAGTAAAAATCATGAACTTTAACTTAAAATTATTGAAATCAACATCTTTCCCACTATTTTTTATTTCTTTTTAGAGTTTCTTTTTAAGGTAGAGTGATGAATATGAGGATAAATTGAAGAAATCGTCAATGGTGAAAAAGAATTGTTGAAGAAGAAGAACTCAAAAAAAAAATTAAAAAATGTAAAAGCTTTAAAGAAATTGGGGTCACAATAAAAATATAAAAAAGAAAAATAATGACATAATTAACATATTAGAAATTATAATACTTAATGATATAATGACCAATAAAATAGTGTCACGTGTTTAGATTTGTCACTTTAACATAAATTTTCTTTTTCTCATGCACTTAGGGAAGATGAAGACATTCTCTCTGTTATGTCACATTCTAAGGGGGTGTTAATATCACTTTGAATAAGACTAGGTGTGTAATAGGCCACCACAATAATTTAAGCGTGTAACTGACTTTTTGGGATAAGTTCAACGGAGAATTTATGTTGTACTTTTATTTGTACCTTACTAAAGATAATGACCCCCAAAATTATGTACCTTTAGTGTGTCATGTCGATCCCAATCAAGAAAAAATGCTTTTATTCTCTAATCTTGGTAGTAAATTCTATATTTCGTCCACATTTTAAAGAAAATTAAGCGTTTGTTCCTCTTCTTAATAAATGTGGTGCATTTTCACTTATCAACACTCCCAACTTAAATCATTGTTTGTCCTCAAACAAGTTAGAATCAAAGAATATATAACTTTTTTTCTTTCAAGCACACCAGTCATCCCATTTGCTTCAAATTCACATCAATCACTTAAGCACAAACAATATATCTTTGATTGGTACTAATAATTAGTCACCAAATGCAACACATCATTGAAACTTCCCTCATTATCACAACAGAACTTCAAGAATCTTAAATAATCAAGTGACAACAACTCATTCTCGAGAAATGAATCAAGACCACTAGTTCCTTCACATGCTCATTTGACTCACTTATGAACTTTTCAATAACACCACTTTCCTAATTCACATTCCCTCACAACAAAGAGTGTCCCAAAAATCACTCACAAGTATATCAACAAGACAAGAGACAAAAGTATAAACATTTACACTCACAAAGATCTTCTTATGAACACAAGTACCACATCATATGTTTGTCTATATTTTCAATCATGATTGACTCAAAAGCAGTCGGTCAGAGAACAAAAAGGACTCTTATCAAGCTTGTAATGCAAGCTTATGGAAGGTTAAGATGGCATTTGTGTAGAAGTTGCTAAGACCCTCCTTGAACACTACACAAAAAATTTCAATTGTTTCATCACCACATTTCTTCCTTTTTAAATACAATGCATAATTTGTTTTTTCATTTCATACAAGATGCCTTACAAGCAACAATCTCATCACACTTTGGAGGAATTCATTTTCTCTTATTCTCTTCTTTCTTTCTTTTTTCAAGCTTTTTTTATTTAGGACTTTTTCCTCCTCTCTTTGATTCATTTTATCATTGCTCTATTTCAAGCCCTCATGCTATTAGTATATCCCCTATGGGTTTCCAACAACACCCACAAACTTAAGATTTTAACCTTTACTTTCACAATTTTAGTGTTTAATGAGGGACAGATTCAAAAGAGGATCACTTTTTTAAAATGGCAAAGACTTGTATTGTGGTTGCCAAAGAATGGTATTAAGATCGAAGGGCTTAAGTAGGGATACATTTAGTGCAATGGCAGAATTTTCAGGTCAAGTGGGTTTTCAAAATTCACAAAAAAGGCCTAAGGTCATTTCTCCAACCAAAAGTAATCAAGACCAAAATTGAAAGACTAATCGTTCTAGCTAGTACAAGTGAACACAAGAATTATTCAATGAACTCACCACACATGGCATGCAAATTAATCAAGATGGCTCAATCTTTACTTCCTTCACAAGCATAAATGACATCACACTTTATAACCACTAATGAGTCAAAAGTCACAAAATGAGTCACAAGAGTTATCACAAGATCATTCACATCATGCATTTGTTTTCAAAAAAAAAACAGAGGTGTATGCTTAAATCTTTTACAATGTAAGACTACCTTATTAGTATCAAACAAGTCATATCCTCCTAAAAAGACGATAATTTTTCCTTAGGAAAGACTTCACCTAATCTATCATTGAGAAAGTTCATGCATTTTTTTGAGGTATTCCTACTCAAACTTCACCACATATGGCTACTCAGACTTCACCACAAAAACATCCCACAAACACACACACAACCAAATGACGATTTTCCCTTAAGAAAGTAGTCACTCTATCTATCATTGGGCATGGACACTCAATAAAACCATCACAAAGTAAAATAAAAAATCTATCTAAAGAAATGAAAAACAAACACGATTACAAACCTAATTCTCCTTTTCACGGATTCTATTTTCAAGCATACCACGAAGATCGGAAGCTAGAGTTAAGTGTGCACTCTCAACCCACAACTTTAAACATGAAAAGTAGATAGAACCTATTTCATGAAATCAAACATGGAAATGAAGAATTACAAAAGTAATCGAGCAATCAATCAAATACCCAAATAGCTTTGTCTATTTCTAGCACAAATGCCCCAATTTCATACATATAATCACACCCACATTTCTAGCAAGTAAGAACAAGTGAATAAAGGTAAAACATATTTACAAAGATAGAACGCAATTTCCAAATCCACAATTGAGATGTGAGGAAATTCACCTTGAATGTCACAACTCCAAATTAAGATCTACCCATTTGTCTTCAAACTAAGCTAAGATATTAAGAATTGTCCTCAAATCTGATATGGAATGTTGCATAGTTGAACAATGATTGCTGATGAATGTAAAAAAGGTTTTGGAATCAATTTGGTGAAATTTCTAATCTATCCGGGCATCAGGCATTTTACCCATCGTGGTCATGATAACTAGCTCATGTGACGTGATGAGCAGGGTTGTTGTGTCACACAATCACGACCTTTGACCACGCGTTTGGGAGATATGAATAGCTTGGGCAATGTGATCACTACCTCTTCATCATGCGGTCACAATGAGTAGTTCTCTACTAGTTCTACTTTCTTCCAATTTGAATTCTTCTTGCTCCAATTCCACTTGGATTCTTCAACTATCTTCTAAATCCACTCTTCATTTCATTTTCTGCAAATATGAAGAAAGCCACATTAAAAGCACCAATTCTAAACCAAATCAAGCCAAAATAACTAAGAAAAGAGCCTCGGATGAGTATAAATCCATCACTCAGCAATGGTCATTATGAGTTTTTTGGTAATGTCATTTGGTTTGACTAATGCTCCAACTACATTCATGGACTTGATAAATAAAGTGTTTAGACAATACCTTGGTATGTTTGTGATTGTGTTTATCGATGATATCTTGATTTAATCACGAAGTAAATATGAGCATGACAATCATTTGAGGAGTGTGTTGCAAGTCCTCAAAGACCGACAACTATTTTTAAAGTTTAGCAAATATGAGTTTTGGTTAAGATTTGTGGATTGTCTTGGTCACATTATTTATGGTAAGGGTATTGAGGTAAATCCTAAGAAGATGAATCTGGTTAAGAATTAGCCTAGACCTGTATCCCCTTCGGTTATTCAAAGTTTCTTGAGGTTTTGGTCAGATATCATAGAAGAGTTTTCTTCGATTGCCTCTCCATTGACTGCATTAACCCAAAAGAAGGTTTAGTTATTATGGTTAGAAGCATGTGAGAAGAGTTTTCAAGAATTGATCGATAGGCTTACCTCTCCTCCAGTGTTACTTTACCAAAAGGATCCGATGGGTTTGGTCTTTATTGTGAGGTGTCAAGGATTGAATTAGGGTGTGTTCTTATACAAAATGGGAAAGTTTTTGTTTATGCTTCAAGGAAACTTAGATTTATGAAAAGATGTATCCTACCCATGATTTAGAACTAGTGGCTATTGTTTTTCCCTTAAAGATTTGGAGATACTACTTGTATGGTGTCCATGTTGATATTTTTACCGACCACAAAAGTTTGCAATACGTGTTTAAACAAAAGGAACTAAATCTTTTCCAACGTATCTGGCTAGAAATCTTGAAGGTCTACGACTTGAGTGTCCTTTATCACCCAGGCAAAGCCAATGTGGTGGCCTATGCCTTAAGTCACTTGTCGATGAGTAGTGTTGCACATGTTGAAGATGGTAAGAAAGAATTGGTTCGTGATTTTCATAGACTATATTGGCTCGGTGTTCTTTGGTAGATTCCAATGAGAGTGGTGGTGTTGTTCAGAATGGGTTGGCATCATCTTTTGTGTCGGATGTGAAAGTCTTGATCGATTTTGGTTGAGTTGAAGGAAATGGTCTTAAAAATACTGTTGAGGCTTTCTCCCAAGGGGGAGATGGTGTGCTTCGATATCAAGGTTGTATGTGTGTTCCTTATGTTGATGATTTGAGGGATTAAATTTCATCGAAAGCCCATAGTTCTCAGTATTCCATTAACCTGGGAGCCACCAAGTTGTAACATGACTTGTGGGAGGTCTATTGGTGGAATGGGATAAATAAGGATATTGCAAAATTTGTGGATAAGTGTCCTAATTGTCAACAAGTGAAATTTGAGCATCAAAATCTTGGAGGTTTGTCCCAAGATATTAGTATTCCTACTTGGAAGTGGGAAGATTTGAATATGGACTTTATTGTTGGTTTACCCCGCACTCGTTGGCGACATGACTCGATTTGGGTTATAGTGGATCGTATGATGAAGTCAGCTCATTTCACTCCCATCAAGGTTTCTTATTCAGTGGAAGATTACGCTAAGTTATATCTAAAAGAAATGGTTAGGTTGCATGGGGTGCCTCTATGCATTATCTCCGACCGTGGTACCCAATTTACTTCTAAATTTTGGAAGTCTTTCCAAAATAGTCTTGGTACCCGTGTCAAGCTTAGTATGGCCTTTCATCCTCAAAGTCGACGAAAGTCTTATGTTATAGTTAGAAAAAGGGATCTTGAGTTTGAGATTGATGATTGGGTTTACTTGAAATTTCACCTATGAAAGGTGTCATTGGGTTTGGTAAGAAAGGGAAGCTTAGTCCCCATTATGTTGGCCCTTATCAAGTGTTGAGGTGAATAGGCAAGGTGGCTTATGAATAATACGCCTTCCAATTTATCATTGATACATCCGATATTCGGTCTTTATTGAAGAAGTGTATAAGAGCTCTGACATCTATTGTACCATTAGTGAATCTTAGTATAGAGGAAAACCTTTCGTATGAAGAAGTTTCGATTGAGTTTCTAGACCGACAAGTTTGGAAGTTGAGGAACAAAGAGGTTACATCCATAAAGGTATTATGGAGGAATCAAATGGTTGACGGTGCTACTTGGGAGGTCGAGGCTGATATGATTATCTGATTTCCTCATCTTTTTCCCTTCATTCCTACTCTAGCTTGAGGTATTTAGCTTCTCATGATTCTTTCTTTCGGATTCAGGTTTCATAGTCATTCTCATGTTTCCATATGCATTTATATATGTTCTATGAAATGATGTTTTAGTATGTTTTAGCTTGGAATTGATTTTCCTTTTTGATTATGTGCATTTTGATGAAATTGCATCCATGTTGGGTTGATAGTTTCTCTCCTACTCTCTTCATGTTAGCTTGAGTCTCATTCCAATGTTCCCAATGGAACGATATTGTAATGCCTTAGAATTTGGTGAATTTGATTTGAAAAATGTAAGGCGAGTTTAACGGGCAGGTTCACAGACCACGAAGGGTCCACGACCTGTTAGCCCATCTGTGAACCCTTCACAGATTCCTGAACGGTCCGTGAAAGGTGAATAGTCCATTGAGAGGGCCATTCAAAATTTCCCCAATTGTTCACGACCACCTTCACGGATTGTAAAGTTGTAAATGGTTCGTGAAGGCCTCTATACAGTGGTCCCGTCAGCTTTTTAATTAAGATTTATTTTAGTCTTTTTCTATGCATTTAGTACCTAAGATATGTCATTTTGATCACTATTCTAAGCCCTGTATAAGTATTTTAATTCCTAAAACTACCCATTCAAAAATAATTCTCCTAAATCCCAAATTCCCTCTAAGTTTTCTCCAAATTTCTCTCTCAAGCAAAGGAAGAAGAAATTAGGGTTTCACTTCAACGTCTCTAATTCACTATAGCTTTTGGGACTTTATCATTACATTATGTTATTATTCACCAATGGAGTCCTTTCCTCCATTGAATCCCAAGCATCCCAATTTTACAAGTTCAATTCTCAATTCAAAGTTAGGATTTTATTCAATTTTCATGGGTTCTTCTCAATTATGATTCATTTAGTTGTTTTCTACCTTCTATGATTTTAAGTTGAATTCATATGAACGCATGCATGAGCCATGATTTTTGACTATGAACACATAATGAATCTTAAGAACCATGATCTGTGAATTTAAAAAGATATGCATGCTTTTATAAAATTGATGTAAATGACTTGAGGATGCTTTTAGATAAAAGTATCAATGAGATTGTGAAAGGTTTTCTCACATGCTACTATGATCATGATTGTGAAAGGTTTTCTCACATAAGGATTCATAAGGTTGAAAGGTTTTCTCACCTAAGTTGAATCAAGATTTAAAGAGCTATTCTAAATGACTTTAGCTTGGAGGTAGCTTAATCGTGTCCTTCCATCGATGATGAAATGAATATGATTAATGACTAATCCGTGGGATTTTACTTAGAACTGACAAAATATTGAGATGGAGGCTCTCCTGTTAGTAGAGGTCGGGGTCTCTAGTAGCAATCTTTTTGTCCTTAACTACGTGCCCAATAAGATGTCTTAGCTAGTAGATCCACGTAAGCTAGAAGTGTATGGTCCTTTCCTTGGCAAGAAGAACATCTCTTTTTGATGTGTAATAAACACCAGATTCCATGTTTTAGCTCACATAGTCTATGTTAGTTAATGGTAAACATCACTATAATGAACTAGATTACTTTCAAAGTATCTCACAAACTGTTAAATATGGTGAGTTTGGATTGACCATGATTATGACTTGTGATTTCTAACACCTTATCTTATGTTTTAGCTTGGTAATTGGATGTCATGTAAAGTCTTTTTAGCATGATTTCATATTTTTTATGCATTGCTATCATACTTAGTATATTTCATGTACTAATGCATACTTGTGCCTACATTGTTTCATTAATGTAGGGCCTGATGCTTCTACCTCGCATACTTGTGGCTGGTTGATCTCTCATATCGATTCGAAGATTGGTGAGTCCTTCTGTTCCGAGGACCAAGACACTTTTATAGCTTTTCTTTATTTCAGTTTTTAGACATTGTGCATGCCAACCACTCCTTTTGATGTATTAGATTGCTTGTTAAGACTTTGTTACATGTCCGCTTTGTCAAACTCTTTTATGATATGAGAATGTTACTTTTGAAATATTTATTTCTATTATCATGTATGATGTATGCTAAGTGGCTTGTGTGGAGCTATGTTACACCCAAGGTATACGCCATGTTACACCCAGGGTTCTATACGTCATGTTACACCCAGGGTATGCTTTGGATCATGACAAGCTTTGTACTTGTAACTTCCAGGTTCTAGGAGGGATCTTTATGTATATAATTTTTGCTTGTTTCCACTTTTATCTTGTTTTGTTGCTTAGATTGTTGCTTCCGCTTATTTCTACTTTTATACTCATTATTTGTCATTGTAGGTTAAAGGTTGGTTACTTACTATTGGCTTATAGTAGGTGTCATACTGACTCGAGCAGTCGGGTCCTGACATACTCAATCCAACAAAGAAAAATAAATAAATAAAAATTGTAAGTAAATAATTAACTTCGTCAACAAACTCATTTGAGGTTTAAAATTACGTCATCATTTTTTGAATATTCAAAGAATTTTTGCAATAGTTAACTAGCCAATACTAATTTAATTCATATAAAATAAGTTTTTATCTAAAATATATTAAAGTTTAATTTGGGATTATTGGATTTAATACCCTCAAAAACATTCGATGAAATAATAAAAAGAACAACTGTTATGTCATCCATTTGTTTGGGGGGGGGGACCGAATTGCTTACCCGCGGAACTCATTTAACCCGACCCTGCATAAGTACTTTCACCTCTAGGAAAAACTTCTGGGATGAGCCCTTCTACTCGTAATTTTTGTAATTTTGATAGTAGAGGGAAAATTATCGATTCCAGACCAGGCTCCGATCAAGGCTTATAAAAGCATCAACCTCATCCTAAAAGGACTCCTTGGCTCAAGACTTTTAGTCAAGAGGTCAGGTGTTAAGAAAGGTGGGGGGGGGGGGGGATATCTTCTTTAACATTCAAGTACTTCTATACTATGATTTAGATTTTAGGAGTTAGTTTGAGATATTGAACTACTCTATTAAGATAAAAATAACTTAATGTAAGCCAAAAAAAAAATGAAATAAGAAGTAATTTAAATTTAATTTTGTATGTTAGTTTTGAGTCTTGGCTTAACACGGACGAAATATCACTCCTCATTTTGTTCATATTTAACTTGACACATTCCTTACAAACAAAAAAAAAATAATAAAAAAAATAGCATCCTTATTAAGAGCATGTTTGGCTTTGTTGCTATAAATTGCTTACTAGTATACGTACCCATGCGTTGCGTGGCTATATATTAATTTATGATTATTTTAATTTCATAAAATATCAAATACTTCAAATATTTTTACACTTTTGTACTTTGTTATTTTTATGTTGTATTAATAAATTAATATTTTTTTCATATTAAAAATTTATTATTTTAATTTTTTTCACACGAGATGTTAAATATTATAAAATTAAATAACATGTTAGTATATTTTGAATATATTTTTTTCGAATCAAATAAATTCAAATCCTCCTAGCCATTATCCTAATGCAATAATTCTTGCTAAGAAGAATTGCCATGTTGTGGAAATTCCACCCAGAAGGTAAAAATATTTTGTACATTCTTAAATTTGTGTCAAACTATAATAATAGAAAAATGATTTGAAATAGAGTGAATATAAGATAATGTAATAATAATAAAAACATGTACATGATATATACATTTTCTTATTAATCATTGAAAATAATTAGTTACAAGTAGTGAATCAGTTACTTGTTATATTATTTTTTAAAATCATTAATTTAATCTCTTAAACTTTCGTAGAAGAAAATAATAATTTAAATTTTTATCAATGATTAGATGTTGAGGAACTTACCAATTTTTCTAGTATTCTAATATAGTAATTATTGTGTAAATTCCTTTTATGACAATTATAAAGTTTATCATAATTTTTAATACTTATTATTTTAATACAATGTGTAATCTTTACTTATTATTTTCTTCCCATTGTTATTTTTGTTTAATTATATAAAAAATAATACTAACAATAATTTATTTATTTTATTAATGTAAAGATAATTTAACACAACGTGTAATTTTTACTTACTATTTTCTCCCAATGTTATTTTTTTAATCATCTATAAATAATAGTTACAATAATTTATATTTTTATTAACGTAAAGATCTTGAGTAATAATTCTTCTAATGCTCTATTAATAGTAATGATTGAAATTATTTAGGATCACTATTAAAGTTTCAACATAATTGAGATAAAAATTGAGGTTGCATACAAATAAAAACATCTTTGAACAAACAAAATAATTATATGCACTGTTAGAGAGTACCTTCTAGTGTTATAAGTATCAAACAATTATGATAAAGTTGGAAAAGTCTAACTATCTTCAAAAACTATAAGTATTAAAATTAAAATTTGAAATTTCAATTAGTCATTCTCAATTATTTAAAAAACTATAAATAAATTTTATAATTTATGATTATTTTAATTTCATAAAATATCAAATACTTCAAATATTTTTGCATATTTGTCTTTTATTATTTTTATGTTGTATTAATAAATTAATAATTTAATACGTGTAATTTTTACTTACTATTTCTTCCCAATGTTTTTTTAATTATATATAAATAATAGTTACAACAATTTATATTTTCATTAACGTAAAGATTTTGAGTAATAATTCTTCTAATGTTCTATTAATAAAAATGATTGAAATTATTTAGGATCACTATTAAAGCTTCTACATAATTGAGATAAAAATCGAGGTTGCGTACAAATAAAAACAATTTTGAATAAATAAAATAATTATATGCACTATTACAGATACCTTCTAGTATTATAAGTATCCTACAATTATGATAAAGTTGGAAAAGTGTAACTATCACGATCCAGATCGATGTGATTGGCAACACTAACCCTCCGGTGGGAGAACCACTACTACAACCCGACTACGCAACTTAAAGAAACTAAACTATTTAAAGATACAGAAGCAAGTTTAAATGATGAATTAAATATGGAGTTTCCATAAATTCCGAAGGTTTAACAAAGAAACTAAACATGATCCTCGCAGAAATTCAACCCTGGACCAGAAAGTCATTGTACCAAAACTCTACAAATCAACAAGTCTTAGAAAAGGGGGTGCAACCCCGAAAACTAATCATAAACAAAGTCTGGACATATAGTCTGAGCCTGAAAAGAATGGACTAAACTAATGATGGGTCCATGGCATCCTGAAAGAACTGGCTCACCCTTGAATTTGGCCTCGTTCAATGATCTCCTAACTAACGGCTGTCAGTAGCCGCCTGAAGATGCCTTGTACTCGACAAAGAAAGAGCAAGTGCAGTATCAATACACGAAACCACGGTGTACTGGTAGGATCACGCAGCTACTCCAGTAAGCGAGACATAGGCAAGTAATTACAACACAGTAAACACACATCTACAAAATGAATAATTCAATTATCATTTTAGGCGAAACATACAATTTCCCAAGTGACAGGTAAATATGAATGTAATAATCACAAGTGGTTCTCTCATGGAATCCACTCCTAAACTGTTAGTGTGTCGGAACGTGACACCCGGTCCAGTCACCACAACCACGTCCGCAATCACACCCATAATAAATAGTGCACATAGTCACACAACCAAGTAACAAGCTCATGGAATGTAATTGTTCATACTTAATCATTACCTAAGATTTGATTCTTGTTTCCCTATTCACATACATGTATGCATACAAGGAAGCAAGTAACAAGCATATATAACACAACAGGAAGTCGATCCATCACCTACCTTGAAAACAAGCCTGAATACTCATAAGACATCTGAGCCTTCCCTTTCTGGAGTCTTTCAGCTTGTTCTTGGTCTAAAATAAGTAATTAATGCAAGGATTAATAAACAAGGCCTAATTTACCTGAATTATATCAAAATATCAATCCAAGGCCAAACCCATGATCCTAATGTTCAACTAGGGCTTTTTCCACCATTAACTTCAGGCCAAAACCCTCCCCCAACGATAATCTACAAGGATTCTAAGTTCTAAGAATCGAAATACGGATTGGGGGAGTAATAAACTTACCTTTAGCGCAAGAATTCGTGGGAATTTGATAAGAAACTTCCTTGGATCGTCCCTTTGCTCTTAAGAATGAGGTTTTGCAGAAAATAACTTTTTTGAGGGGTTTTACCCGATTTAAGTCACGACTGGCCCGCCACAGCTACCCCGCCTTAGGGGGAATTAACCCCGCCCCAGTAGCTTGAACGGAGATAGAAACTCAGAATTTGAGTTCCAATCTCCCATTTCGCAACACGCCTTCAAACCTTGACGTTCTAAAACTACCCTTTCACACCAAGATCAGTTTCGGAAGTTCTAGTCGCCTGAATTTGATTTCGTAAAGCCATAGAGGCTTCTTAACGTCTTGGCTATCCACTCATATGATCAAACTCATAATTAAATCCTCCATCCATTACCGGATTGCCTTACAACTCACCTAACTCAGATTTCATCAAAGTCTGGCCTAGGCGGGAAATTTCCAAGTTACTACTCAAAAGTTTTCTGCCCAAAGTCCTTCCCCATTATTTTTTTCATAACGACGGAAACATGTCGTTACATTAACTATCTTCAAAAACAATAATTATTAAATTTGAAATTTGAAATTTGAAATTTGAAATTTTGATTAATCATGCTCAATTATTTAAAAAATTATAAATAATTTTATAATTTTAAAAATATCTAACTTATGAGTTTTAATACAATTTTATAATTCTAATTAATGATATTAAAAAGTTATAAATGTCATATTTTTAAAAAAATATTTAAATTAAGTGTTATAAAAAGTAATCTTAATTTTGAGTTCGCTTTGATATAATTGTCACGCCCCGAGCCTACACCCTGGACGTGGCCGGCAATCGAGAACCATTGCTGACCCCAAGCGAACTCTTGTCATGGCTTAACTCTTAGCGAAAGACTTACTCATAAATAAGATAAAACCTAAAATCACAACTTTACTAAAATGCCTCAAAAGATAACTTAGAATGTTTTAGAACTGAACATTAAACTAGCCAAAGTGGCAACTCAAGTCTCAACACAAACGAATGAAATGAAAAGACTCATGAACTAGTGTCTATCTATCTATGAAGCCTCTACCAACTAAGAAGGACTTCGGGACAAGACCCATGACATCCTTATAAACCTAGAATGATAAAGCAAAATAAAGGGATCCTCTGGAAGCAAGGAGGCTCACCAACAACTCTGAAGCTCAACTGAATCAACGAAGCGTTGGATGTTGATTCAGGTTACCTGTATCTGCATCATAAAAGATACAGACCAAATGGCGTCAGTACATGGAATGTAAGAGCATGTGAGGGGAAATCTAAAACAAGACATAAGCTTGAATTGGAACTGAAGAAACAACTTACCTCGTCTCTACTCTACCCAACTCATTTCAATATAAAGTAGTGATAAAGATGCAATATAAAGAAAAACTTTTAAAACAGTGGACAAAAAGTTCCATGCATTGCAAAATACAATATAATTCAGTTTGTATATATATAAAGATAGAAAAATAAATATGTGGGAGATTCTCTAACCGACAACCATCACTATGAGTTATGTGATGATACAACATCTAGCCCACGCTGCTAGAACTATCCTATACTTTGTCGGGATATAGCACCTACTACTAAGTGGATCCACTAGTCTGTGCTAAAAAACATTAAGGAATCATCTAAAAAGTATGACCTTTTCTACCCACGTTGACTACATTGTTTATGAGGCCTGTGAGTTGTATGGATTCTCCCCATATCGGTGCTCAATACTACTCCTAAAATATACATGCTCATGTGTTTAAAAACATACCTCTATTTGTGGTTTGAGATTGTTACTCAAAAGTCTTTCTCTTAAAAGAGATGGTACTCAGAACTACTTATGAAAACCCTTTTGGAAAATGGTGTTTCCTCTTTTCTTAATTGTAAAAACATTTTTCTTGGGAATACTTAGTTCTCATATATCATTTTAAAGAAAATGACTCAACTTTAATCTTCCTCAAACTCAATGCTAGAGTCTTAAAACAAGTTCAAAAGATTGTAAAAAGACTTCTTGAAATAACTCGAAGAACTCTCAAGACTTGACTCTTAGCTCTACCTTGAATTCGAATTTATAGATTATGATTCATGTTTATGAATGATCTCTAGATGTTCACAAGTAGTTTAGAGTAGTTAGAATCAATAGGGAGTGAAGGTAAGATTTAGGAGAACTTAGACGGGCAAAACGATGAAAAAAGGGTTGGGGTAGGCGACCCTGGCGCACTGTTGGCATGCCACACCAGCCCTTGCTGGCGCATCTGTGGTGTGCCATGCCACCCCTCCACCATATCAATCCGATGAATTTTTCAACTCATTTTCTGATCTTAATTCGACTAAAATCGATTATTCTTCTTAATTTCTCTTTAGATTCAGTTACCCAATACATGTACATGAGACTCTACTTAAAAACAACTCTTAAACTTGATATGAATATCTCAAGAACTCTTCAATCCCATCCGAATTAGAGAACAAAAGTAAACTTCAAGAACATCAAAACTTCAACTTTCTACAACGAAATTACCCTAAAAATAACATGATTGGCATGTGGGTGAACGAACCCAACACTATGAAACGCACATACCTCTTGGGGATTAAACATTTGGAGAAACGACCTTCGATTTTGCAAGAAACTTGATGAACGTACGCCTTGACTTTTCTCCTTTTTTTCTCCTTTTTTCCTTTCTTGAACTCTTTTCTAAAACCCTAGTGTGAATTAGGATTATGTAAGTTGAACCAAATCAGTTTAGACCTCTAATTATTTACTAAAAATGAATTAAATCTGATAGGGTAAGGAAAAGACCAAATTACCCTTCATACCTTGGGGTAACTTTCCTTAACTGGACAGTCCAACTTCAAACGGGCATATCGCCTTTATACAAGCTTAAAAATTAGCAAACTAGGTGGCGTTGGAAAGAGGATTCCAAGACCTTTTATTCGATATTTTATGGGCTGCCTAACTTATCATGTACTGAAAGTTATGGCCGTTTGAAGATACCCCTAAGCTCTAACTTATGCATAACTAGCAAAATTTCAGATTTGCTATTTCCAATTTAGTTCTTTCTATTTTTATCTCTTTCAAATACTAAGGTGCTACAATATCTCCCCCTCGGGAACATTCGTCCTCGAATGTGATTACTCTAAGTAGACTAAGGGTGATAACATCTGACACCCAGATCAAACACTCAATCTGCAAAGTAACTCCACATTTTAACTTAAAATAAAAGCCAAGAAAAGGATTAGTACCTTAATTTAGAATTTCTCCGGACTCGAAGAGATGTGGGTATCTCTTCTTCATATCCTCCTCAACTTCCCAAGTAGTTTCCTCAACAAATTGATTCCTCCACAGAACCTTGAATGATGCTACCTCCTTGGTTCTCAACTTGTGAACCAGGCGATCTAGAATCTAAACAGGAATCTCCTCATAAGATAAGTTATCTGTAATACCAATATCTTCATCAGGTATGATAAGTGAAGGATCAGACATACACTTCTTTAATATGGATAAGTGAAATATTGGATGAACCGCTGCTAATTCTGATGGTAGCTCCAATTCATAAGCTACATTGTCAATCCTCTTAGATATCCTGTAACGACCAATATACCGGGGACTAAGCTTCCCCTTCTTACCAAATCTCATAACACCCTTCATGGGTGACACCTTCAAATAAACCCAATCATCTACTTCAAACTCTAAGCCTCTTCTTCTAACATCTATATAGGATTTTTGACGACTCTGCGATGTTTTCAACCTCTCTTGAATAGTCTTAACTTTTTCCATGGCATGATGAACCAAGTCTGGTCCTATCAACCCAGCTTCACCAACCTCAAACCATCCTATAGGAGTTCTACATCTTCTCCCATAAAGAGCCTCATGAGGAGCCATCTGGATGCTAGAGTGATAACTATTGTTGTAAGCAAACTCTATGAGAGGTAAGTGATCATCTCAATTACCCTTGAAATCGATCACACACACAACATATCCTCTAAAGTTTTAATTGTACGTTCTGCTTGACCATCAGCCTAAGGATGAAAAACCAATACTCAAATTTATCTTGGAACCCAAAACTTTCTAGAAAGACATCCAAAATTCTGTGGTGAGTTGCGCACCTCCATCTGAAATGATGGACACTGGAACTCCATAAAGTCTGACTACCTTTTGAATATATAACTTAGAATAATCTTCTGTTGAATGGGTAGTCTTTACCGGTAAGAATGTAACACCCCAGAAACTAGTAAATTAGACTAGAGAGTTCTAGAGTCTTTCATGAGAGTTTTAGAGTTGGTCATGAGGGTTAGGCTCGTAAAATGACTTCCTGAACTTAGTATGAAGGTTTTAGGGTTAGGGCGTCAAGGTACGACCACCCAAGGGGTCCTTGAGAAGGACCTCAAAACGCCCCGTGGGTTGGGGTCGTGGGTCAAGTCCTGAGTTGGCCTGCAAAGTTTAGCCACATTACCTCACCCACGAAGGTGCAGTACGGTTCATGGACCCACCCACAGTCGGTGTGTGGGGGTTTCATGAGTGAGGTCAGAATTTAAGTTTAAGTTTTTAAGTTAGGGGCATAGGAGTTAATTATTAATTAGTAAGGGGTTAAGGGAGGTTGGTGAGTTAGTTATTAAGCCACATATATAAGCCTAATAGACCCCTAAACTAAGTCAATTAAATTATTCTTCAAAGAACCCAAATTCTCTCCAAATAATTCTCTCTCTAGAAGAAAAAGAAGAAGAAGGAGGAGGAGAAGGAGAAGGAGAAGGAGAAGGAGAAGGAGGAGGAGGAGCGTGAGGAGGAGAAAAGGAACAGGGGCAGATTTTCCTCCATTGTTTCAATCTTGGATAGGGATTTGAATTGAAGTATGTTAGCTTAATCATCTATGGGTTCTTCCATCCATAGATCCCCCTAGGCTTCCCCCAATTGTGAAGTCAAAATCCAACTCTAGTTAGGGTTTCTTCCTACATTGTGGGTAGTGCTTAGGTATGATTCCAATCTAGTGGATAATACCTAATTATGCATGAATTAGCATTGAATTATGATATTATGATGAATTTATGTGATTTTTATGGTAAACCCTAGTCTAATTGATAAATTTGATATTGTGTAGGTTTATGCCATGAAAGGTGAAATTGAAGAATTAAAATTGATCTTCTAAAAATCAATGTCATGTGTAGTAATTGTTCAAGGTTAGGAACATATAATCATGAATAGAACTAAACTTTATTGAATATGAAGGATTATAACTAGTAAAGTTGAATTTGAACCTTTATGATCAAATATGACTATAATCACCTACTAATGAAGAATGTAATTAGAATACCTTGGAAATTTGGGTATAAAGATGATAGTAAGAAGTAAAGCTTGAGAATAAGGCTTGTAGTCATCAAGTTAGGGCTTTGGTGGTAAAGCTAATATTATGTGATCTTGTTGTGTATTGTTTCTCTTTTACACACTTAGGCATAAATATGCTAGGAGATCCAAGGTTCTCTCACATAGAATGATTCTAGGTTGGCTTAATAACCTAAAATTAATCAAATTATGTTAGTATAGAGTAGCTTGAAGTTGTGGCATATGCTCCCTTCATGTATAGCTTGACTTGGTAAGATAAGACCAAGATTGATAACTTCAGATTGAGGAATCATACTCTCCTAAGGATAGCTTAGGATTGAGGAATCACACTCTCCTAAGGTTAGCTTGACTTATCATTGTAAGATGCATGTCAAGGGTAGATTGAGTTAGGGATAGTCATGGTAGCCTAGGATTGAGGATTTATACTCTCCTAAGGGTAGCTTGAACTAGCATTATTAGGATGTCTTTATAATAGCATGACTTGGTTTGGCCAAGACCATTTCATGGTAGCTTATGATATAGGAATTATACTCTCCTAAGGGTAGCCTGCATTAGCATCATAGTGTGCTTGTAAAGGTAGCATGACTTAGTTGGACTAGGATTATGTCATGGTAGCTAGGATAGAACACTTGTCCCCTTCCTAGAGTAGCTTGGACTTTCATGATGGTGTCCCTTCCAAGGTAGTTAGTTTTGCATAAGATAGTTATGTTAGCAAGATGATAGCATGGTCTAGCCTATTAGGGTGTTATTCCTTGGTAGCCTTGAATTGAGAAATACAATCCATTCATGTGTTGTGACTTGCCTTGTACTAAATAGAGAAGTACCTTAAATGACTAATGGAAAATAGTAAAGAGGGATTAGTCCCCAACTAGTAAGTATGTAAGATAACCTAAAGTGGTACTTAGTATGGATAGTAATATGGGATGTTATTCATACATTGCACAAGTATAACTTGAAGCTATTTATGAAGTGTTCTCTTATATTGTATAGACTTAGCTTGGGTTGTTTCTATAGATGCCTTCCAATATATGATTGACTAAAGGTGATACTTCCCAGGTCTATATGAAGTAAGCTAATAATAAGACCAAATGAGGGTAAATGTGACTAGCATGACTTCAAGCTTATGCTTAGTGTGAAGGGTAGTATGGGGTGCCTTTCATGCATTGTATATGCTTTGAGGTTTCTTAAGAGTATGGTGCCCTTATGGTAGAAAAGCTTAAGACTTGACCATGCATATAGGCTATGATTAAGATGACCAAAAAGGAATGCTTGGCTTGGGTGGTATTATGGGATTCTATTCATGCCTTGCACATGTATGCTTTTAGGCCACTTGAGAGTAGTTCTATTGTGGTATAGATGACTAAGAGTCAAATAATGCTTATATGATGCTTATGTTGGAGACTTTGCTTATTATGATGATATTGTCTCTTATGCTTATAGTTTATGTTGCATGAAGTATTTCATATGATTTTGGATTATGTCTTATGTTGACTAACCCTTGTCTTATGCTCTTATGATTATGCTAGCAAACATATTTTGTACATTTTGTACTAACGCATACTTTGCCTACATTCTCATTAAATGTAGGGTTTGGAGATTGAGTTCTACTCTTGGAGATAAGTTGCAAGGAGTTGAAGATCTTGGTGAGTCCTCATAGCTTCAAGGACAAAACCCATTATTTCCTTTATGGGATGTGTCCCAAGAGTTTAATTCTAAAATTGTATTAGATGGTTTGAAATAAAGTGTAGTAAAGACTTCCGCTTGCTTTTATTAAAATGACTTCGATTGTATGGATAAAAGTTTTAAAAAAATTTCTATACTTTTCTATTATCTTATGTTATGATATGCTAAGGTCTTATATGAGACCCCTTCGGGGTCAAGTACGCCATGTTACATCTATGGGGGTACCCCTGGGTCGTAACAAACTTGGTATTAGAGCACAAGGTTTAGAATAGTTCTAGGATTGTCTCAAACCACGTCTAGTAGAGTCTTGTTCATAAATGTGAAGCGCGCCACATTTATGAATAGGAGCCTATTAGATGCTTAGGAAATCTCAATTCTTCATTTTCTAAGTCGTGCCATAGAGTTTGGCTTTAGTTGGCCCTTCTTCTAATCTGTGCCCATTGTTTTTCAGGGTATGGCTAATATAAGGGCAAATGCTAGGAGAGATGAGGAAGGCAATGTGGAGCAAGTGGCTCCTCTCCAAGTTCGACTCCAAGCTCCTCCTTAAGCTCCAAATGATCCTCTAGGGGACAATGTCAGTCTTGCGGAGTTTAGGTCTTCTATGCAATTATTGGCTCAAGCCTTGACGGCGCAATCCAATAGAGATGTTGTGGCTCCGACAAACCCAATAAGGGGGATGGTTGCTTCTAGGGTGAGAAATTTTTTGAGGATGAACCCACTAAAGTTTAGTGGCTCCAATATGGAAGAGGATCCTAATGGGTTTATAGAGGAGGTTTATAAGGTGCTAGCTATCATGGGAGTGAGTACGGTAGAAAAAGCGGAACTAGCCGCTTATTAATTGAAGGATGTTGCTCATATATGGTATGAGCAATGGAAAGATGGTAGGCTGGTAGAAGCAGGTCCCATAGATTGGGAGATGTTTAAAGAGGCATTTCTAAATAGGTTCCTTCCCCGGGAGTTGAAGGAGGCTAAGGTGGAGGAATTCATCAACCTTAAGCAAGGTAACATGAGTGTTCAAGGGTATTCCCTAAAGTTTACTCTATTGTTTAAGTATGCTCCATCTATGGTAGCAAATCCAAGGGATATGATGAGTAGGTATTTGACGGGTGTGTCCAAGGTGGTAGCTAAAGAATGTCGTACGACAATGCTCCTTGATGATATGGATATATCACGTCTTATGGTGTATGCTCAACAAATGGAGGAAGGTAAACTTGAAGAGGAGAAATCTAGGGAGAAAAAGAGGTCTAGGATGGATAATGATAAGTCCTTTCATGATGGGTCTGATGGACATGGTCGTTCTAGGAATCGACAAAAGTTTTCCGGACAAGGATTTTCTAATGCTCATGAGCATAAGGATAAGATGGTGTCTACCCCTAGGCCACAAGGGATAAGTAATGAGTCCCTATGGCCCCCTTATGCTAGGTGTGGTAAGAGGCATGAGGGTGGGTGTTTGGCCGGTAGAAAGGGTTACTTTAGTTGTGGTGAGAGTGGCCACAAGATGAAAGATTTCACAAAGGCTAAGGTTACAAGAAAAGAGGGTAAGCAAGTTGCCTCTAGTAGTGAAGATGTGCAGCCTCAAAAGAAGACTAGGTTTTATGCTCTCCAATCTAGAGAAGATCAAGAGTGATCTCTTCGTGTTCCTTCCGGTATGTGTTTTATGCTTTAGTAATTTCCGAATTTCTTGTCTTTTGTAACTTGTTATGTTGGACTTTGAAATTGTCATCAGAATGTATGATGTTTAAAAGAGTTTGTGTAGGCTTACTCCCAAGAGGGAGATAGTGTGCCTATCTAGTAGGGTTATTGTGTGTTTATGTGTTTCCATGATTTCCTTATATGCATGTTCATGAAAATGCTTAGGTCTTGATAGAATTGACTTATATGCATTGTGTTGCCTCATGTTGTAGTGCAGTTGAGTAGAGTTGCATATAGACTTCATGAGATGAGTTTATGAGCATGCCTTAGTTTGGAGTTAAAAGATTCCTCCTTGAAAAAATGTTTTTTGAGAGTAATTTGCATTTAGGCTCCATGAGTGTGTTTTGAGCGTGTTTTAGCTAGGAGATGTTAATTCCTCCTTGAAAATGCGTAGATATAGAGTTTCATCCATTTTGGGTTGCTAGAAGTAGTTCCTACTCCCTTGTGTTGCATTGAATGTGTTTAGGTTGGAATTGAAGTTTCTTCCTTGGTTATGTGCATTTAGAAACACCCCGGAAACTAGTAAATTAGACTGGAGAGTTCTAGAGTCTTGCATGAGAGATTTAGAGTTGGTGATAAGAGTTAGGCTCGTAAAATGACTTCTTGAACTTAGTATGAAGGTTTTAAGGTTAGGGCGACAAGGTACGACCCCCCAAGGACCACGCAACGGGTCCTTGAGGAGGACCTCAAAACAGCCCCAAAAGCTATCAAATTTGCAGCACCTACTGGCCGTAGATGGACCCACGCCCCGTGGTTTGGGGTCGTGGGTCAGGGCCTGAGTTGGCCTGCAAAATTTAGCCACAGTACCTAACCTACGAAGGTGCAGTACGGTTCGTGGACCCACCCACGATCGGTGGGTAGGGGTTTCGTGAGTGATAATACCTAATTGTGCATGAATTAGCATTGAATTATGATATTATGATGAATTTATGTGATTTTTATGGTAAACCCTAGTCTAATTGATGAATTTGATATTGTGTAGGTTTATACCATGAAAGGTGTAATTGAAGAATTAGAATTGATCTTCTAAAAATCAATGTCATGTGTAGTAATTGTTCAAGGTTAGGAACATATAATCATGAATAGAACTAGACTTTATTGAATATGAAGGATTATAACTAGTAAAGTTGAATTTGAACCTTTATGATCAAATATGACTAGAATCACCTACTAATGAAGAATGTAATTAGAATACCTTGGAAATCTGGGTATAAAGATGATAGTAAGAAGTAAAGCTTGAAAATAAGGCTTGTAGTCATCAACGTTAGGGCTTTGGGGGTAAAGCTAATATTATGTGATCTTGTTGTGTATTGTTTCTCTTTTACACACTTAGGCATAAATATGCTAGGAGATCTAAGGTTCTCTCACATAGAATGATTCTAGGTTGTCTTAATAACCTAAAATGAATCAAAGCTTGTTAGTCTAGAATATCTTGAAGTTGTGACATATGTTCCCTTCATGCGTAACTTGACTTGGTAAGACAAAACCAATATTGATAGCTTAGGATTGAGGAACCATACTCTCTTAAGGATAACTTAGAATTGAGAAATCACACTCTTCTAAGAGTAGCTTGACTTAACATTGTAAGATGCATCTCAAGGGTATCTTG
Organism: Solanum verrucosum; assembly: GCF_900185275.1. Lineage (NCBI taxonomy): Eukaryota > Viridiplantae > Streptophyta > Magnoliopsida > Solanales > Solanaceae > Solanum > Solanum verrucosum. The sequence continues at coordinate 1,487,240 of NW_026020185.1, forward strand.
AGTTAGGTATAGTCATGGTAGCCTAGGATTGAGGATTTATACTCTCCTAAGGGTAGCTTCAACTAGCATTATTAGGATGCCTTCATGATAGCATGACTTGGTTTAGCCAAGACCATTTCATGGTAGCTTAGGATAGAGGACTTATACTCTCCTAAGATTAGCTTGCATTAGCATCATAGTGTGCATGTAAGGGTAGCATGACTTAGTTGGACGAGGACTATGTCATGGTAGCTAGGATGGAACACTTGTACCCTTCCTAGAGTAGCTTGGACTTGCATGATGGTGTGCCATCAGTCTAATGGTCTTGGTTTCGCGACCTCCCTCTCGGGCAAGCTGAAAACATATGGGTGGTTTTGTATTTGCAACTACAAACCCATTAAATTAAACCACAACCACTAGGTGAAATCACCATTAAAATACATCTAACCTATCAGCAAGCAAGACCCAACAACAATATCAACACATATTTACTAAATCACACCCCAAGAATGGGAGGTTTTAGCCACACATCAAGAAATAACAAAATACACCTAAAATGATAGTAAAATCAAATGGGTATAAGAAATTAAACCTTGATTCAAGCAAGGGAAGAGGAATGAGGAAGACCCACTTCGAACTTGGGGAAGATGAACTCCTTTCTTCAAGTTCCCAAAACCCTCTCCAAACTTGAGAGAAAAATACCAAAAAGTACTATTCTATTGTGGAAAATTAAAATAAATGTTCGACTCTTAAAAATTAATAACAAGTTTAGTACTTATAGACTTCAGAAAATAGTGCTTGCGGATCATTCGGCGAGGTTAGTCGAAATCGCCGATTACCTCGGTGATTCGCCCTTTGGTGTAGTTCTTCGTCATCTTGCACTAGCCTTCAGCATCGTCGTGCTCTGTATCGTTGGGCGACATAGTACTGCTTCGCGGATCTATTCGGTGAAACACCGACTGCACCTTTCATCGCCTTTTTGATCCTGCTTCTTCAAGGCTTTGCATACTGGAACAAGAGGAAGAGTGCATCCCTTTGGCGAATCGCCAAGTGTGCTTGGCGATGCCCAGGCTTCAACTTCTTCGCTCTTTTCAGCCTTTTTGTTCCTTTTTGCGCCTAAGTGTCCATGCTTCCACCAAAACTTCAAATACCAGAAACTTAAGAGTTTTCATCAGATATTGAGACAAAATAATCATTTGAGGACACTATTTCTATAAAAATAAAGCCCTAAATGAGTCCAATCTGTGGACTCATCAACACCCCAAACTTAAAATTTTTCTTGTCCTCAAGCAAACTCAAGTTCAACCATTCAACATGGTGTCTCAAATAGTGCTACACAAGACTAAATCATGAACATACACAACAAGACTTAAATTACTTATGCAAAGATCAACTGTGTACTCAAAGATTCAAGTTGTGACACATCACTACCAAAGATTTTCATGCTCGCAATACTTGCTACTTGTGCATGTTCAAGCTTAACAAAAAGTATCTAAATGCCCTCACATAAAGAATGATTCCTCACTTACACAAAGAGGTTAACCAATTGAAGATCAGGAATCAGATGCAACGCTCACACTCAAAAAGAGGAACACAATGCATGTTTTCACCCATAGGTTTGCCCTTATTTTCTAATTGATTTTCGGTTCGGCTCACTCAAGATCAAAAAGATCTTTCTAAGGCTTGTAATGGGGTTGAGTGCAAAGGTATGGTCATTTAGGCTCAGTGACTTTTTCTTCATGAGATGTGGTATTCTCAAGGCATTCCCTTCTTTTCCTTTATCACTTCTTTTTCTAGTGCTTCTAAGTCATCTTTTTATTCACCTCCATGGATTGCTTGGAAACCCGACTTCTTTTGTATTTTATTCCACAGTTTTTTTTTAGATGGAGGGTTTCCATTTTTTCGCAACACCATGGGTTAAGAGAGACTTTTCTTGAACTTCTTGACTTTTCCTTTTCCTTTTTCACCACACCCCCAAATTAGGCTTTTGGTCTAAGTTGGTTATTCACTAAACCACAAATCAAGAGGATTGTAGGTAGTGGATCAAGTAAGGTCTAAGGTTCATCAAGGTTCTTCCAAAGAAAAGTAAGGCTCAAGGGGTGTTCAAAAGAGTTTCACACGCTCACGGGTAGGCCACAAAAGAGGTATATGTCAAATTGGCTCATACTATTTAAAGTTGCCTAAGATCATTTCAAGAGCACACCTTTCTAAATCAATAAGACTAACAGGGCAAATTCTAGGTTTATTCATGCAAGGTTCAAAGTAAGTTCATCACACACAAGGCATCGACACTTAAGTCAAACAATACCACACTTTCGCTAGTGTGCAACGATCATTACAAGAGAATCAATTCGATAAATGGCTAATCACAACGAGATGCAAAGAGTTCACATATTGTTTATGCAACTTCATTTGGCCTCATTGTAGCCGTACATTCATGTTCGTTCAATTATATGCCCTATTTAAGTCATCGGTATTGATCAAACCCGAGACTCAAATTTTTGCAAAAGAACAGCCATATTCAATACATGAGAGGTGGCAAAAATGTGCGAAAAACTCAAAAAAAAAATTGGCAGGGTTAAAATCAATCATTTTGCAATTAAAACTAAGGGAGCCACAAGCTCAAACAAGTGTAAAGCAGTATCAAACAATTTCAAACAAAACAGCCCAAATATGTACGCAAGACCACATTCAAAATAACACACAAAGGTGAGCCTCACTCCACTACAAATAAAAATGTTTGTCCTCAAATGAAAATGAAAGTATCATAATTGGAAAATATAATAAGACATAGAGGAGGTGAAGGAGGGTCCTGTCTATGCAGTCTCTCTCTCTGTCGTGGTCTTAGTGGCTGATGGAGCAGTATGTATATGGGCATCAGTGTTCGGAGTAGACTCAGATTGAATAATAGTGCTAGATCCACTAAGAGTTGTTATGGACGTCTCAGTCAGCAATGTCTGGATCACCAGCTACAAATCGTCTCTATAAGATCTGGCAAGTCTCTGAATATTCCCTCATCTCTGCTCTCCTATGTCTCCTCAGTATACATTGATATCAACTCCCCATCGGTCTCTGCATGTGTTGCGCCATCCCCTGGTGCATCTCCGGTGGTCCCAGGAGCATCCTCATCATCTTCCCTCTCTATTAGTGAAGTGAAGTCAGTAGACTTAAGGTAGTCTACATCCTTTCTCAAACTCGCAATCTTGGCTTTTAAAGCCGCCACCTCAGAGGCTTCCCCCTGTCTGCTTTCGCAAGCAGTGACTCTCACTGTCAGGGCATCAACAAAGGTCTGAAGTAGGGTAAGTGATGCTAGTATGACTCTGTCGATCATCCCTGGAATAGACCTGTTTAGTCGAGTAGCTCTCACATCAGCTGAATAGGCCAACTACCCATTTTCAGGATCATGGCCTGAGTGATCCTGGAGGGTGGGAGGAATAGGATGTACCTGGAGTATGCAAAGGGGGAGAAGGAGCGGGTATACCTGAAGGCTCTGAAGTAGGGGTAGATGAGGATGCCTCTACTGGAAATGAGTCAACATCAACTTTTGGAGAAGTACCTGTTGCGGTTGATCTCCTCCTGTCAACCTCCTCTTGTGTGAACTCGGCCTCTATATGCCGGATATCGGTGGAAGAAGACGGGGTGACCTTTATATCACTGGTAGGGTCCCGGGGCACTCCGCCACGCCGACATAACTCGGTGATCAGAATAGGAAAAGGCGGAGATGTATGTGTCTGTTTGGCTCTCATAGCCATCTTCTGTGAAACCAGCAGTCCCATGTCGATCCGCCTCCTAACCATGATAGAACCAAGGAAAACCTCCTTAGGATGACGCAGAATGGACTCGTTCTAGGATGGCATGATAGTGTTGTTGATGAAGCCAAACCAGTACCGGGAGGCGACCTTCATATCCCTTTTCTCAATCGGAGCTCCCATACCCAAACACCTCGGGGTGATGTCGGAAAGCATCAGAGCTAACCAACCCTTCAAATCATCCAGGGATGGAACGATAGGCAAACCCTGGTAGGGCAGTACCGAGTGCAGCGGTCGACCTAGTACAACATTAATATGGTCGTTGTGACACGCTACCTCCTTACCTCTAACCATAACCGACTTCACCAGTCAGAACTCACTAGACTTTTTCTTATTTTTCAGGACCAACTCCCCATAGGCTAAGTATAATTCCCTAACCCAAGAAGGGATGTAATTGTCCCGTGGCCTAGTGAACTGCTCGAACTCATGATACTTGAGCGTGTCAAGCACTTCAGCATGCTTGCCTTCCAAACCCTCCACAGATAGTAATTTTTCTTCTAGAATGGTTCATAAACCATCGCCTTTCAATCTGTTCAGCAGTCTGGGTGGAGGTGGAGCTACGGGAAGTGCAGGGGCCACTGAAGGTGGTGCCGGGTTTGACACTGATTCGGTAGTCGGAGGAATTGCAGCTGATGTGACTCTGATAGGTGTTTATTAAGGTCTATCCCTGAGCCTATTATGTCGGTGAATCAAGGGTTGTTCATCTTCCAGCTCAGGAAAATCTGGCTCAATATCTAACCCTTTTTCTAGCGATATGCTTCTTTCGTTTGCCTTTATCTCCCGGTGGGAGATCTTGCTTTCTTTTTTGTGAAGGACGTGATCCTCCTTCATTGATTGTAATTCCCTTAGCCTTTTTCTAAGGTGGCTTGTTTAAGTTTGTGTGTACCACATCTGCAAAAGATCAAGAGATTAGGTGAAACTCAACTCAAATACATAGAATCTTATTGCAGAAGGATTTGTCGATCCAATTGGCGAATCGCCAAATCTCTTTGGAGAACTAGGTCGAATTTACCCAAGGATTTAGCTTGAAATCTAGGCAAAGTAGTGATGAAAAAATCTATTTGGCGAGATGCCGACTACTTTCGGTGACATAAGGTTGTCCGCCAAAAGATACCGTGAAAGAGGGCAAAGGGGGTATGCAAAGGGCGGTCTAAAGTCCTATCGGCAAGTCGCCGACTACTTTAGGCAATCACGAATGTGTCCGCCAAAAGTTACGGATCTCTCAGCACTATGGACATGAATGAAGGGTAATTTAGGACCAGTAGGCGAACCGCCGAATCGTTTGGCGAGCATGACCTAGCTCACCGAATGATTTGACTTGCCTATTTTTCAACCCACTTCTTAGAATTGACCTTACAAGCCCTGGAAACGAAATCAAAGCATGCATACACACAATTCACTCAAGACCCATACTTCCCATCATCCCGGAATACTCAGACTTCTTCCTGTCCTGCCAAATTTTGGCCATTTAACTACGATAACCCTTAAGAATGTCGTCACCCACTCCTTCATTGAGCAATTTTCGTTATTTAGCACAAATATAGGCCACTTCAATTTTGTTATTTAGCACGACCAACCTAACAATGATTACGCAACACCCATTTCAAGTTCATTCAAATCAAAGCACAAACACTAAGGCAATCGAATATTAAAGCATTTTCGGCAAAATTTTTGAATTAGCAATAGCATCACAACACCCTATTTCTATCAGAAAGGCTCAGTACACATCATCCTGATACTATAATTGCAAGAGAGTGCAAAATTATCAAAATTAAGTTCAGAGTTTTAGAGACTAACCTTTGATGCTGATAAAATTGCTTTTTAAAACGCTAGGTAGCAAAGAAATCCAACCCCAAACACTATTCACTGACTAAAATACTAATTTAAGGTAAAAATCTAAGAAAAAGCACCTTTGGTGTGATTTTAAGGAGTTTGAAATGAGGGAAAGTGAGAGATTCAAAAATTTGACCTTTGACCTTTATATAACCGTTCAGTTCTTAGCCATTTGGCGACGTTAGTCTTGTCGCTGATCAACTCGGCGACGTGCCGAACGCATACTCATCTCACTGAGTTTTATAGGACATCCCTTATTTTAGGGTCATAAGGGCGGATTTAATCAGAATCGCCAATAGGTTCGGCTATTCGCCAACAGGATCATGGCTCACCAACTTGCACTTTTCAACACCTTTCTCATTTTAACCTACAAAATCAGCACACTATTATTCGAACATAATAAATTAAAGCAACATCACCTTAGGTTGCCTCCCAAGAAGCGCCTTAGTTAATGTCATGGCATGACGCAAGTCCTTACTCAATCTCCCTTATTGGGGTCGATCCCAGCGTTACCAGGCAACCCCAATGGTTCATTTGAGTGGAGGGGAGGCACTGCACAACTCAAGAGCAACCTGATAAACTTGATCGATCTACAGTGAGAACCAACCATTTGGTTCAATACTTCAACATTCTCTTTTATCTCGTTTATCACTCGGTCATGTTCAGTGACCTTTAGGAGAATGATTTGCAGTGTATCCTCAAGACCCACTTTCAACTTGGGGAAGATGAACTCCTTTCTTCAAGTTCCCGAAACCCTCTCCAAACTTGAGAGAAAAATACCAAAAAGTACTATTCTATTGTGGAGAATTAAAATTAATATTTGACTCTTAAAAATTAATAACAAGTTTAGTATTTATAGACTTCAGAATGATCCGCCAGCACTATTTTCTTGGCGATTCACCCTTTGGTGTAGTTCATCGTCGTCTTGCACTAGCCTTCAGCATCGTTATGCTCTGTGTCGTTGGGCGACATAGTATTGCTTCACGGATTTATTCGGTGAAACGTCGACTGCTCTTTTCATCGCTTTTTTGATCCTGCTTCTTCAAGGCTTCGCGTACTAGAACAAGAGGCGGAGTGTGTCCCTTAGGCGAATCGCCAAGTGTGCTTGGCGATGCCCAAGCTTCGCTTCTTCGTTTTTCTCAGCCCCTTTGTTCCTTTTTGCGCCTAAATTTCCATGCTTCCACCAAAACTTCAAATACCTGAAACTTAAGAGCTTTCATCAGATATTAAAACAAAATAATCATTTGAGGACACTATTTCTATCAAAATAAAGCCCTAAATGAGTCTAATTTGTCGACTCATCAAGCCTATAGAGGTACTTAGTATGGATAGTAGTATGGGATGCTATTCATACATTGCACTATTATAACTGGAAGCTACTTATGAAGTGTTCTCTTATATAGTATAGACTTAGCTTCGGTTGTTGCTATAGATGCCTTCCAAGATATGATTGACTAAAGGTGATACTTCCCTTGTCTATATGAAGTAAGCTTATAATGAGAACAAAGGAGGGTAAATGTGACTAGGATGACTTCAAGGTTTTGTTTAGTGTGAAGGGTAGTATGGGGTGCCTTTCATGCATTGCACAAGTATACTTTGAGGTTTCTTAGGAGTATTGTGTCCTTATGGTAGAAAATCTTAAGACTTGACCATGCATATAGGCTATGATTAAAATGACCAAAAAGGGATACTTGGCTTGGGTGGTATTATAGGATGATATTCATGTCTTGCACACGAGTAGTTTTATTGTAGTATACATGACTAAGATTCAAATAATGTTTATATGATGCTTATGTTGGAGACTTTGCTTATTATGATTATATTGTCTCATATGCTTATAGTTTATGTTGCATGAAGTATTTCATATGATTTTGGATTATGTCTTATGCTCTTATGATTATGCTAGCTGACATATTTAGTACATTTTGTACGAACGCATACTTTGTCTACATTCTCATCAAATGTAGGGTTTGGAGATTGAGTTTCTAGAAGTTGCAAAGAGTTGAAGATCTTGGTGAGTCCTCATAGCTTCGAGGACAAAAACCATTATTTCCTTTACGTATTTTATTTTCATGTTGAGACTAGTGTATGGGTTGTGTCCCAAAAGTTTAATTCTAAGGTTGTATTAGATAGTTTGAGACAAAGTGTAGTAAAGACTTCCGCTTGCTTTTATGAAATTGACTTCGATTGAATGGATAAAAGTATTAAATTTTCCGTACTTTTCTATTATCTTATGCTATGATATGCTAAGGGCTTGTATGAGACCCCTTCAGGGTCAAGTACGCCATGTTACATCTAGGGGGTACCCCTGGGTTGTAACAAAGAAATGGACTGATTTAGTCATTTGATCTACAATCACCCCAATCGAATCATGCTGCCTGCGAGACCGTGGTAAACCTGTAATGAAATCCATATTAATCATCTCCCATTTTCATTCCGGAAGATCTATATTCTGAGCCATATCACCAGACCTCTGGTGCTCTACCTTGACTTGTTGCAAATTCAGACACTTAGCAACGAACTCTGCAATGCCCTTCATACTACTTTACCAATAGACTTCTCTCAAATCGCGATACATCTTTGTGGGACCTGGATGGATAGAATACCTGGAGCTACGAGCTTCCTCCATGATCCTATCTTGGATTTCATCCACCTTCGATACACATAATCTACCTTGACATCTCAATACACCATCTCCCCCTTGTTCAAAAGTCATCACTTTTTTCTTATGAACGTTTTCCTTCAATTCAAGTAAAATAGGATCTTGGCCTTATTTCTCTTTCACTTCAGACAATAATGATGATTCAGCCCCATTCATCACCACTACTCCTCCTTCGTTGGAATCCATTAATCAAACTCCTAATCGTGCAAGTCTATGAACATCTTTTGCTAACTCTCTCTCTTGTCCTCCTCAACATGGGAAGTACTACCCATAGATAACCTTCTCAAGGCATCAACAACAAATTAGCCTTACCTGGGTGATAGAGAATACTCATGTTATCATCCTTGAGTAACTCCAACCACCTCTTCTGTCTGAGATTAAGATTTTTCTGACTGAATACATACTGGAGACTCTTGTGATCGGTGAGCACATCCACATGAACACCATACAGATAGTGACGCCATTTTTTCAAAGCAAATACTACAGTAGTAAACTCTAGATCATGGGTTGGGTAATTCATCTCGTGAATCTTAAGTTGTCTGGAGGCATAAGCTATAACTTTGACAGTTTGCATCAATACACAACCCAATCCAACTCTGGACGCATCACAATATACCACAAAGCCTTGCGTACCTTCTGGTAAGGTCAATACTGGGCCAGTAGTCAACCACTTTTTCAATTCCTGAAAGTTTTTCTCACAAGCTTCATACCATTGAAACTTAACTGTTTTCGGAGTCAACTTTGTCAATGGGGATGAAATAGATGAAAAACCCTTGACGAACCTTCTATAATATCCATCCAACCCCAAGAAACTCCTAATTTATCAGTTGGAACGTGGGTCTAGGCTAGTTCTGCATTGCCTGTATCTTTTGAGTGTCAACTCGAATCCCATCATCGAAAACAATAAGGCCTAAGAATGCCACAAACTCAAGCTAAAATTCACACTTAGAGAATTTAGCATACAACTTTTTATCCTTGAGAGTTTGAAGAACTATTTTGAGATGACTAACATGATCCTCCTCATTTCTCAAATAAATTAGAATGTCATCAATGAATACAATAGCAAACATATCTAATTAAGGCTGAATACTCTGTTCATAAGATCAATGAAAGATGCATGGGCATTAGTTAGGCCAAAAGATATAACCAGAAACTCATAATGACGATAGTGGGTCCAGAAAGTTATCTTAGGAATGTCAATTTTTCTTACTCTCAACTAATGATAGCATGATATGTGGTCTATCTTAGAAAAACAAGTGGCACATTGAAGTTGATCGAAGAGGATACTTATTCCTGATAGTAACTTTGTTCAACTGACGGCAATCTATACACATTCTAAGAGAACTATCTTTCTTCCTCAAAAATAAGATCGGAGCGCCCCAAAGTGAGACACGTGGTAGAATGAAACCTTTTCTCAAGAAAATCTTTCAACTGCCCTTTTAACTCATCTGGAGCCATTCTATATAGCGGAATAGAGATGGGACGAGTATCGGGAAGAATATCTATACCGAAGTCTATTTCTCTCTCAGGAGGGACTCCGGGAAGATCATCTAGAAAGACTTTTGGAAACTCGCTAACAACTGGAACTGACTAAATAGGTGGTGTCTCAACACTAGAGTCATTAACTCTAGTGTCTCAACACTATAGTCATTAACTCGAACTAAGTGATAGATGCACCCCTTGGAAACTAACTTTCCCGCCTTAAGGTACGAAATAAAACGACCCTTAGGAACTGATGAACTACTCATCCACTCAATAACTGGCTCATAAGGAAACTAAAACTTGACTACTCGAGTCCTACAATCAACTTTGGCATAATAAGCATGAAGCCAATCCATACCTAGAATGACATCAAAATCTACCATATCAAACTCAACTAAATCGGCCATGGTGTCCTTGTGATTGACAGAAATAGTACAATCACGATAAACTCTCTCAGCTAAAATGCACTCACCAAGAGGTGTAAAATCACTGAGGGGCTCAAGAAGTTGCTCAGGAAGGATATCAAAATTCATGGCAATATAAGGAGTCACAAAAGATAGACTCGATCCTGGATCTATCAAATCATAAACATCAAAAGAAAAGACGTTGATCATACCAGTGAAAACATCTAGCGAATTATCTAGCTCTTGGCGACTGGTGATAGCATACAGATGATTTACCCCTCCGCCTGCCCCTGAAGTAGCTCCTATAGGTGCAGCTCTGTCTGGTGGAGCAACTGAAGAAGATTGGGCTTTGTTTCCCCCATTGCCATTATCTTGCTCGTTATTAGGGCACTCTTTCATAAAGTGATCGTTCTGACCACACTTGAAGAAACGAGTAAAGCCATCACGACACACTCCTAAGTGGGTCCTACCACATTTAGCACATGCATAAGTCCCATTTCCTCTTTGTGCCACACTACCTTGAGACTATGCAGGTCTAGCTCTGAAGTTTTGTGAATTCTAATTATTGAACTCCCCTATGTTCCTTGGTACAGGTGCACTAGCAGATGATGGAGCAGGTCCCTTTTGCTTTGGTTGGAAAGATGACCGGTTTGCATTACTTTTCTGCTGTCCGAACTCATTTCTGTCTTAGCCTTCTTGTTTTGGAATTCTTCTCTATCTTTTAGCTTATCTTCATCAACCTATTGCACATGGATCATAAGTCTTGTTATGTCCATGTCTACTATCAATGTAATTGCCTTACTCTCTTTGCTTGACAGATGAAACAACCTAAAAACAAACAAATTTATCCTGCTCCACATATCTGCAACCATCTCTGGGGCATAACAGGACAGTTGGTTGAACTTAAGGCTATACTCATGCACACTCATAGAATCCTACTTAAGAGTGAGAAATTATCTTACCTTTACCTCTCTTAGCTCACGGGGAAAGAAACGCCCCATGAAGGCACTCTCGAACATAGCCCAGCTCACAATCAATGCACCCTCAGCTCTATTTTTCTTTCATTGGTCAAGAGTCTAGCAACACCCTTTAGTTGGTATGCAGCTAGTTCCACTCGCTCAGCATCAGCAACATGCATAACCTCAAACACTTTCTGCAACTCTTCCACAAAGTTTTTTTAGATCCTCAGTGACACTTGAACCAAAGAAGCTTGGAGGATTCATCCTTAAGAACTCACGGATCCTGGAAGTATCAGCCATTTCCTGTCGATTCTCTCTTTGTTGTCCAGCTTGGTTGGTCACCACCTGACTCAACATCCGGATAGCTTCCCGGAACCCAGCTTTAGTGACTTCTCCTTGGAGTTGCACTTCTGGTGCATTAGGTAACCCTTGTTCCTCGACATTCCTCTTAGCATGATGACCTTAGACAACTCTTCTTGGAGGAATTATCTGAAAGATACGCGCATGCACAAGTTAGAAAGAAACTTTTATAGAGATGAACTATATCGCACGAGAAGAGTATGAAATAATTGAGATAGTTCCTAAATATTGCAGCCTCCTAATTATAGATGTGGTGCGCTTCACACCGATAACTAGGAATCTATAGACACGACTTCATAAACACCCTAGGACTCTTGAACTCTATGCTCGGATACAAAGTTTGTCACGCCCCGAGCCTACCTCTGGACGTGACCAGCACTATAGAACCATTGATGTCCCCAAGCGAACCCTTGGCCTAGCTTAACTCTTAGCATAAGACTTACTCATAAATAAGATAAAAATTAAAAGTACAACTTTACTATAATGTCTCAAAACATACCTTGGAATGTTTTAGAAATGAACATTCAACTAGCCAAAGTAGAAACTCAAGTCTCAACACAAACGAATGAAATGAAAAGATGCATGAACTAGTGTCTATCTATCTATGAAGCCTCTACTAACTGAGATGGACGTTAGGACAAGACCCACAACATCCTAATAAAAACTAGAATGATAAAGCAAATAAAGGGATCCTCTGAAAGCAAGGAGGCTCACCAAACACTCTGAGGCTCAACTGGATCAACGAAATGCTGGATGTTGATCCTAGTTACCTGTATCTGCATCATGAAATATGCATGCCAAATGGCATCAGTACATGGAATCTACGAGCATGTGAGGGAAAGTCTAAAAAATGACATAAGCTTGAACTGGAACTGGAAAAAAAACTCACCTCGTCTCTACTCAACTAAACTTATTTCAATATAAAGCAGTGATAAAGATGCAATATAAAGAAAAGCTTTTAAAATAGTAGACATAAAGCTCAATGCATTGCAACATACAATATAACTCAGTTTGTATATATATAAAGATACAAAAATAACTTTGTGGGAGATTGTCTAACCGACAACCATCACTATGAGTTATGTGATGATACAACGTCTAGCCCACGCTGCCAGAACTGTCTTATACTTTGTTGGGGTATAGAACCTACTACTAAGTGGATCCACTTGTCCATGCTAAAAAACATTAAGGAATCATCTAAAAAGTATGACCCTTTCTACCCACGTTGGCTACATGGTTTATGGGGGCTGTGAGTTGTATGGACTTTCCCTTATATTAGTGGTCAATACTACTCCCAAAATATACTAGCTCATATGTTTAAAAACATAACTCTTTCTGTTGTTTGAGATTATTACTCAAAAGTCTTTCTCTTAAAAGAGATGGTACTTAGAATTGCTTATGAAAACTATTTTGGAAAACGGTGCTTCCTCTTTTCTTAAATGTAAAAATCTCTTGGGAATACTTAGTTCCCATATATCATTTTAAAGAAAATGACTCAAATTTACTCTTCCTCAAACTCAATGCTCAAGTCTTAAAACAAGTTTAAAAGATTGTAAAAAGACTTCTTGAAATGACTTGAAGAACTCTCAAGACTTGACTCTTAGCTCTACCTTGAATTTGAATTTATGAATTCAAGGTTATGATTCATGTTTATGCATGATCTCTAGATGTTTAGAAGGTGTTTAGAGTAGTTAAAATCAATAAGGAGTAAAGGTACACTTTAGGAGAACGTATACAGGCTAAACGACGAAAAAGGGTGGGGGTAGGCGACCATGGTGCACTGTTGGCACAGGGCATCAGTGATGTTTCAATTGCATAATCAACGACACAACTTCCAGTACGAGTGTCTACAAATCGTGCAATAGTATAGTAACCCAACCAAGGGTTGGGGTCGTGTCCCAAGGGAGCGGTTTTGAGAATTAATAGAAAAATAAATTTTAGTTCTAACTAGTCGTAGCTAAAGACATTAACGATTAAAAACATTGTAAATCAAAGGGGGACACAAAAGTGTTAAATATCAATTTGGGGGTTTTGTCACAAGTATAGCAAAAACAACAAATATAACAAGAAAATCAAGTATGGGGAAGAGTTCTTGGGGTGTGACCGCAATACAAGTTGAGATAAGTAGTTGGGTACATGCTTTTGGTAGGAAATTTGCAAGATAATAGTGACTAGGCTAAGCTTTAGATGGAAATAAATTCCCTCTCGGGCAACTTACCCCGTTTCAAATGCGTTCCTCTCGGACACCCATTTGCCACATAAAGACCAGCCTACGCCTTACCCCACTCACTCTCTCGAGCTGAGTGTTAGGATATGAGACTAGGGCTCACCCTCTCGGGCGGAACCTCAGGTCGACCCACTCCTTAGGCCATTAGTCTAGTGGTCTTGGTTTCGCGACCTCCCTCTCGGGTAAGCCGAAAACACATGGGTGGCGTTGTATTTGCAACTACAAACCCATTAAATTAAACCACAACAACTAGGTGAAATCACCATTAAACTACAACTAACATTTCAGCAAGCAAGACCCAACAATAATATCAACACATATTTGCTAAATCACACCCCAAGAATGAGGTTTTTAGCCGCACATCAAGAAATAACAAAATACACCTAAAATGATAGTGAAATCAAATGGGTATAAGAAATTAAACCTTGATTTAATCAAAGGAAGAAGAATAGGGAAGACCCACTTCCAACTTGGGGAAGATGAACTCCTTTATTCAAGTTCCCAAAACCCTCTCCAAACTTGAAAGTAAAATGTACTAAAAAAATATATTAAGAATCTGATATTGTCTAATAATACTAAGAGTTCTGATACTAAGCTATAACTCTCAACGAATATTTATAGGTTTCAAAAATCTGTGTTGCGGCGGATCATTTGACGACATTAGTCGGAATCGCCAATCAACACGGCGATTCGCCCTTTGGTGTAGTTCATTGCCATTTTGCACCATCCTTCAGCATCGTCATGCTCTGGGTCATTGGGCAACATAGTACTGCTTCACGGAACACATCGGCGATACGCCAACTGCTCTATTTTTCTGCCGACTTAATCCTTTCCATCAGGGCTCAGCACACTGGAACAAAAGGCGACGTGGTATCCTTCGGCGACTTGATCCTTTCCTTCAAGGTTCAGCACACTGAAACTCGTTTCTAAAACCCTAGTGTGAATTAGAATTGTGTGAACTGAACCAAATCAGTTTAGACCCCTAATTATTTACTAAAAATGAATTAAATCTAATAGGGTAAGGGAAAGACCAAAATACCCCTCATATTTCGGGTAACTTTCCTTAATTGACAGCCCAACTTCAAACGGGCATATCTTCCTCATTCAAGCTCAAAAATTAGCAAACTCGGTGGCGTTTCAAAGAAGATTCTAAGACCTTTCGTTTGATATCTTACGGGCTACCTAACTCATCATCTATTGAAAGTTATGGTCGTTTGAAGTTGACCCTAAGCTCATAACTTATGTATAACTTGCAATTTTTTGGATTTTTCTATTTTCAATTTTGTTATTTCTATTTTTAGCTCTTTCAAATATCGAGGTGTTACAATATCCCCCCCTTGGGAACATTTATCCTCGAATGAGATTACTCTAAGTAGACTAAGGGTGGAAAAATCTTACACCAGTTCAAACACTGAATATGCAAAGTAAATCAACATTTCAACTTAATATAAATGTCGAGAAAAGGATTAGTACCTTAATTTGGAATTTCTCCGGACTCGAAGAGATGTGGGTATCTCTTCTTCATATCCTCCTCAGCTTCCCAAGTAACTTCCTCAACAGACTGATTCCTCCACAAAACCTTGACTGATAATACCTCTTTGGTTCTCAACTTGCGAACCTGGAAATCTAGAATCTGAACAGGAATCTCCTCATAAGATAAGTTATCTTTAATACAAATATCTTCAATAGGTATTATAAGTGAAGAATCACCCATATACTGCTTCAACATGGAAATGTGAAATACCGAATAAACCGTTGCTAATTATGATGGTAGCTCCAATTCAGAAGCTACATTGTCAATCCTTTTGGATATCCTGTAAGGACCAATATACCGAGGTGTTACAATAATACTTTGAAGCACATTGCTGTTTTCACGATCTCATATACAATTTTTCAAATTCTAATTAATTAAATGTTAATTTCTAGTTAATTAAATGACCTATTATTTATTTCACTTTTGACAAAATAATTTCAAATCCTTTGAAATTACCCTTATATATAAGCCAACAAGAAAAGGACTAACACTCCATTACTGAAATGTACGACATTTTGTCTGAGTTATACGTAAGTAAATGGATGAACACTACAAATTATCATTGTACAACAAGCATGTCATATTGTACTGTATCAGTTTACTCATTTTTGGCCCTTTCTAGCCCAATTTGATTGGCTCTTCAACACGTGGAAGTACAACACAAATTGCATCTGCATATACTCGAAAGGTCTCATTTGAAGCAACTCTGAATCTGTATCTTTGTATCCTACAACTTAGCCCCTCTCAAAATTGAAACTTTCATCTTCTTTCTGGTGTATCTGCTTTTTCTCTTCACTCGTGTTTATTCTTCTTCTTTCCCATTGAATTTCTATTTTTTCATTTTCTTATTTTTGGGGAATTCTTTCTCCATTCCTTCTCTGTCCGTTCCACTGATTTATAGGTAATGGACATTTGGTAAATGGGTAATGAAATTGGTTCAATCAGCAATGAAAATTGTGCAAAAAAAACAATACTTTCTTATGTTGGATGGGTTCTTTGGTGATGAAGTTTGTTTAAAATTTTGTGCATGCATGTCAATGCTATGTTTGCCCTTTAATGTACTAAGGGTGTTCGATAGTATGCCTAAGTCACCTTTTTTTTTCCTTCTTTAATTGTGCATTTATAGATAAGTAGTAATTTCTATTCTATATTTTAGAAGTCATTCTTAATGGTCATACGGCTAAACTGATGATTAAAATTGAAGACCAGTAATGTAGAGTAGGAGAAGTGCATGAGAGAGAATAAGTTTGTGGATAGCATGTATACATGTTGACTTCTTTAATAAAAAACTGGGAGGTGGCCTCTATTTTGCAAATTATCCCTAAAATTCATCATATATAGGAATTTTTTGTGAGGCACTCAAAATTTTAAGTATTTCTCGAGTTGTAACTTCTGAAAAGGAAAAGGAACTTTTGATGTACAAAGTCCTATTATCGCGCTATTTCTCTCTTATTTCGGTTCCTTCATCGTTATTGAGCTCACTAACTATTGTTCTTGAACCAGTGAGGTTCAGTTCCCTGAGGTAAATAAGACTTTGTTCAGCAGTAAGTTTAAAAGGCTCCAAATACTACCGCAATCATACTCAGAATGCATTTCCACATTGCTTCGTTAGGGTAAACATTTGCGTGTTACTTTCTTTTTTAGTCTACTAAAAAAGAATGTCTCTTTCTAATTCACTAACTCTTAAATTCTTCTACGTGACATGTTTAAGACCACAAAATTCATATGATTTTTGGTGTATTACACACATATTTAGTTTTAAATCATAAAATTTGAAAGTCGTCCTTATTTTCTTGAACTCCGCCTCCAGACAAGACAAACTATGATACATAAATAAAAATGATGGATTAATGATTTTTGCCTTGTTTCACATACAGAGTTTCTTTATGTTCTTACTGAGTTTGCTTTGTACCTGATACTGTTTTGCTTCTTTGTAGTGTTGGATATGTGCCTTTTAACTTCATTTCAAGTAGTAGAAATCGTACTAAAAAGCAAGCACACCTAATATGACATTGAGAGGCTTTTGTTAAATGATTAGTTGGAGCTGAATGCCCTAGAGTTGTTTCTTGTGTTCATATTATCGCATTGGTTGCTAGAGATGCATTTCTGATTACAGCAAGTGAAATCTCGATAAAATAAATTATGAACTTCTTGAACAACCTAATTTTGGTGTTAATTAAGACCACTGATAGTTTATGAGAGGTAATGAAATGCGTCAAGCTCAGGATGGTCTTTAAGTATTCTGCCTTTTATGTATCTAATTATCTTCGTGTTTTTGTTGATGTCGCTAGCATGATTGGAAGGTCCTTTTTGAAATGTGTCAACCGATAGAAGAAATGTAACAATATCAAATGTCTCAAAAGCCATTGTTGACATCCCAGTTCCAAAAGATGTCAAATTATTAATATGTCCACCGACAATAGAAGATGCAGATGATCATTCTAAATCTAATATAGTGTTATGAGGAGATCATTCAAAATGCATTCACATGAAATCCTAACTTGTCTATCAGTCGGAAGAAAATCTACTAAACCAAAAAAGCCACCAAATGTTTTCCAGTAAAAGCTATTAGAAGACTCCGCACTACGTAACATGGTTAGTGAAGCTTACACCCCATTGTTAGAACTTAAAATAGCACTTTTGAAGAAGTAGAACGATTTTTTTTCAAAATGAGAAATCTTCAAGTTTTTAAAATGTCTTGCCCATATATTTGTCCGATTAAATAGAATACTTACTTGATTTTAAAGTTGATTCAATTTTTTTGTTTTAGGGTGATAGAGGTCAAGAATGATGACACTCATAGTAAAAGTTTGATCTCAAAGTATATTTTCTAATTTGCTGGTGTGATTTAGTTCTTAGATTGAAAAGTTTAAAGGTTCATAGACCCTAACATGAGTGCTACAATAAAAAGTATATTTCCATGTTGGTATTCTATGTTAATAGAAGCTTCTCCCGCTGAGTTTACAGGTAGCTTCATGTTCCCTATCAATAAAAAGGACTCAATTGGATATGGTAGGTGATTTACATGTTCTATATTGATATTTAGTGGAAATCAGTTTTCTCTTCTTTCACACATAAATGATTGTGTCTTGAGGGGACAAGCTAATTTCTTAAATCATTATTGTTGTGTAAGTATTTGTCACTTGAATGATTCTAATTGAAATAAAGTAGTATTGTTGGTAAAATAAAACTTTAACACTGCATCAAAGAGTAGTACAAATAGTAGCCTAAAGTGTATAAACAAGATCATTTTTGGAGATATTTTAAATTCACTTGCAGCTCTTTCACGATGACATCCGTTAACAGGCGTGGAGTGGAGTGAGCAACAACTAATTGTCTTTGTAGTTTCATGTTGTTAGTGTTTTGTGGTGACAGAAACTTCTCCTCTCAAGTTTGGAGGTTAACTTCATGTTCCCTATCGATGAAAAAGACTCAATCAATTATTCACGTGGATCAAAAATTTGTACCATATGCATTACCGATAATATGGACGAACAAGTGCATTGTTATAATTTTATAGGAATGAGATGTGTTAAACTTGATTCTTCTCAGAAAGTCACATGTATTTACTTGAAACACGTGTCTTGCCACCTTTTCCTTTGATGTTTAATCTCTCTCTCGCTCAGTATCCATCTTTTTAGAAGAAAGACTTATATGGAGCTTTGAATTTCTTCGGTATATGTTTGTTTCTGGTTACATGTCCATGCATTTTCAGGTTTTCGTTATTCACTTCCTCCCTGATTTTCTATTTTTTTATGCCCATATTCTTCTTCAGACCTAGATTCCCAATCTCGAGATTTTATCTCCCTTCATCTAAAATTTCTGAAGGAGTGGATTCTTTCGCATAATACTAAAAAAATTAGTAGTTTTACGGTTGAGTTTGTTCTTTAATCTCTCTTTGATTTTTTTTTAGACTAAAAGCCTCTAACTAATGGATCAAGCGCACTGGTAATGGACTGACAGTAAGATTTTCCCCTCTATTTGTTAGTATAACTTATACATTCATTATACATAGTTTGTTTTTTATTTACCAATTAATTCCTTTTAAGCTTCCTACTTATTTTGCTTTCTATTGATAAGATTCTCAGGTTGAGGTTTGATGCTATCTCTGTTATGATAGAAACATACAAATGCAATTCCATATATAAATAAGCTGGTGGCCTTTTTTTTCAAAAGGTATCTTTATTCCTTCTGTGTTTCTCCTTCTTAATGTGTTCCGTTAAATTTGATAAATTTTTCTTATGTTTTCTTGAGATACACGTCGTTTGAAGATTTCCACTTTAAGTTGAAGATTTAGCTCAAATTTAAAGAGCTTTATGATATACAGTTTAGACTCGTGTCTCAAGGAACATTTCAACTTGAAGATTTAACTCAAACTTGAAGATTTAAGTGACATACAGTTTAAGCTCGTGTTTCAAGGAGCATTTCAGCTTGAAGATTTAAATCAAATTTGAATACAGTTTAGTCTCATGCATCTAGGAGCACTTCAACTTGAAGATTTAGCTCAAATTTGAAGAGTTTTGTGATATGCAGTTTAGCCTCATGCGTCTAGGAGGGTTTAGATTTACATTGACTCTTCAAAGTCATCTTTGGATGCAGGCTTGCCCCCACTTTGGAGTTCTTCTATATCTTCATCTTCATGAGGTCCACAGACAGGAGATTGTTGATCTTCTCTTAAAGTCATTCTTAATTCCATGTCATGTGCATGAGTTGCCAACTCTTCGAATGTATTGGGCTTTATCCCTGCAAAATGTAGCGAAGACCCCAATTCATACCTTGGATACACATTTCAATGCTAAAAGTTTCACTAAGGTGATCTTTACAGTTGAGGCTCAGTGATAACAGCAAGGTTAAGGGAGATCACAAATAGAGAATTAAATATTAGAATGCGGAAGCACAAAGAAAAGAAACAAAAAAACTAAATAAAGATATGGGAAATTCGAAGGAAAGATCCACGAATTTCCAAAGATTAGATGTTCTAAGGCCTTGAAAAGATCCAAGTAACAACGTATAGATTTATGGAAGAAATCTAACGCCTTTACTTGAGAAAACGAATCAAAACGATAGATTCGGATCTTGACCGCTTTATGAGTAACTAAAGACAATAATTAGTATGTATAAACTAATCACCTTCTAAAGAATACCAAAAAGAAACCAAAGATATCACAAGAAGAAGTTACTTTATACCTTAACTATGAAACTAGTAAAGGTTTAAAGATAAATTCTCAAAGAACAAGTCACAAAGGTTCAAAGAACTCTCCCAAATATTATTAATATCAATCTAATTTGTCTTTAATGAATGAAAAGGACTCCTATATATAGGAGAAGGGAAAAACGTCCAAGAAGCCAAACCCTAAAAAAACAATTACAAGGAATCCTACTCTAGAAAGGAAATAAAGTAACCTAACTAGGAACAAATTTAGTACTTCTAGGAAAGCATTAAATGGTACTTAGGAGACCATAAATAGACTAAGGAAAATATTAATAACCTATATATAAATAAATAAATAAGGTAAATCCCAACTAGGAAAAGAATCTTGACAATCTTGGAAAGTTTGACTAGTCTTCTCTCAAAACTTGGGCAGAAAGCAACTCTTGTTGTGGCTGATTCTTGGACTCTTCTTGACCTTTTTTGCACGAAATTGGACCTTAAAATTCCTCATCTTGGGCTTGAATTTGGGCCACCAAATAATTGTAGCATTTGGACAATTCCTCTCCCTTGGGCTTGAGCTCTTCTTCCCCAATAAGAAACCTTTGGATCCGCGATTGAAGCCCATTGAGCTTATCATTGAACTCCTTGGTTTGAGATCTTGTTATGGGCCTCCTTGGAGTTTCTAAAGCGTCATCCTTGTCCTTCAATGGAGTAGAGCTTCCTTGGATGCTATCATTCCCCTCTTCTTGAAGAGAATTCGTCCTCGAATTCAAATCTGCATCAAAATGGGAAAGATCAGAAACATTAAAAGTAGCACTAACTTGGAACTCACCAGGAAGATCAAGTTTATAAGCATTGTCTCCAATCCTTTCAAGGACTTTGTATGGCCACTTCCTCTAGGATCTAGTTTGGTCTTTCTTTTGGAAGGAAATCTTTCCTTTCGCATATGCACCCAAACCAAGTCACCAGGTTTAAAAACAACATATTTTCTGCCCTTATTCCTTCGCAATGCAACTCCCTTGTTCTTCTTTTCAATTGCAAGCCTTGTTTGTTCATGAATTTTCTTCATCATATCAGCCTTCTTCTTACCATCAAGATTAGCAAAATCATTAGTAGGCAAAGACAATAAATCAAGGGGGGTAAGGGGGTTGAATCCATATACAACTTCAAAAGGAGTCTTACCAGTAGAAGAATGGAAGGTCCTATTATAAGCAAATTCTACAATAGGTAAGTAATCTTCCCAAGAAGTCAACTTTCCTTTCAAAATAGCCCTCAACATGTTCCCTAAAGTTCTATTAACCACTTCCGTTTGCCCGTCCGTTTGTGGGTGACAAGATGTAGAAAATAGCAATTTAGTTCCCAACTTTCCCCAAAGAATTCTCCAAAAGTGACTTAAGAACTTGGCATCCCTATCACTAACAATAGTTCTAGGTATTCCATGCAATTTAACCACTTCCTTTACAAACAAGTCAGCCACATGAGATGCATCATTAGTCTTTTTACATGGGATAAAACGAGCCATTTTAGAAAATCTATCTACTACCACAAATATACTATCCTTACCATACTTAGTCCTTGGCAGCCCCAATATGAAATCCATAGAAATATCAATCCAAGGGGAATTAGAAACAGGTAAAGGAGTATAAAGACCATGCGGCAATGTTCTAGACTTAGCCTGTTTACATTCAAGACAATAAGAACACACTTTTTCAACATCCTTTCTCATGCTAGGCCAATAAAAATGTTCAGAAAGTATTTCCAGTGTTTTGGGTACACCAAAATGTCCCATTAGCCCTCCACAATGTGCTTCCCTAACAAATAGTTCACGCAACGAGCAGTTAGGAACACATAATTTATTTTCCTTGAATAGAAATTCATCTTGAAGATTAAATTTCTCAAAAGGACCTAACTTACATTCAGCAAAAATCTCACCAAAATCAGAATCATTAGCATAGAGGAACTTGATTTGGTCAAAACCCAATAACTTTGAAGTAAGAGTAGAGATCAAAACATACCTTCTTGAGAGTGCATCAGCAACCACATTCTCCTTTCCTTGTTTGTAAGCAATTACATAAGGAAAAGTTTCAATAAACTCTACCCATTTAGCATGCCTACGACTAAGTTTACCTTGGCTCTTCAAGTATTTTAATGACTCATGATCAGTCTTGACCACAAATTCTCGAGGCCACAAGTAGTGCTGCCATGTAGCTAACGCCCTCACCAAGGCATATAGCTCCTTATCATAAGTTGAGTAGTTCAATGTTGCTCCACTTAGCTTTTCACTAAAGTAGGCAATTGGCTTGGACTCTTGCATCAAAACTGCACCTATGCCCTTACCAGTGGCATCACACTCAACTTCAAAAGATTTAGAAAAATCAGGCAATTGCAAAAGAGGCGCAGAACACAATTTATCCTTCAGCAAGTTAAATGCATCATCTTGTTCCTTTCCCCATGTAAAAACCTTATCTTTTTTAATAACTTCAGTTAAAGGAGCAGCAATGGTGCTAAAGTCTCGCACAAACCTCCTATAAAAACTAGCAAGTCCATGAAAACTCCTAACTTCAGTTACACTATTAGGTTTAGGCCATTCTTTTATTGCCTTGATTTTCTCATCATCTACTTCAACTCCCTTAGAACTGACCACAAAACCTAAGAAAACCACACGATCCACACAGAAAGTACACTTTTTGAGATTAGCAAATAAGCGCTGATTTCTAAGAACTTCAAAAACTTGTTTTAAGTGCTCTAGGTGTTCATCCAGATTTTGAGAAAAGATCAAGATGTCATCAAATACACCACAATAAATTTTCCATGGAAATCTTTAAAAACATGATTCATTAGTCTCATAAAAGTGCTTGGTGCATTAGTCAAGCCAAAGGGCATAACTAACCACTCATAAAGTCCATATTTGGTCTTAAAAGCAGTTTTCCATTCATCTCCAGGATTCATACGAATCTGATGGTAACCACTCTTTAGATCAATTTTAGAAAAGATTTTGGAACCATACAGTTGGTCCAACATGTCATCAAGACGAGGGATAGGATGGCGATACTTTACCGTTATCTTGTTGATGGCTCGACAATCTACACACATCCTCCATGTTCCATCCTTTTTGGGGACCAATAGGACTGGAACAGAGCATGGGCTCATACTCTCTCGAACAAATCCCTTTACAAGCAATTCTTCAACTTGCCATTGTAATTCTTTGGTCTCTTCAGGATTGCTCCTATAAGCAGGCCTATTAGGAAGTTGAGACCCAGGCACAAAGTCTATTTGGTGCTCAATCCCTCTCAAAGGTGGCAATCCCTTTGGAGTGTCATCAGGAAAAACATCTTCAAAATTCTGCAAAAGAGAAGAAACACTATTTGGCAAAGAAGGAGTTAGTTGTTCAAAATTAATCAATACTTCTTTGTAAGTAAGTAGTATTATGGGCAGTCCCTCTCTCCTAGCATTCAAACACTCTTTGGCTTTTATATAAAGACTCTTATTTTTCTTTTCCTTAGCCTCTTTCCTCTCACCAAAACATTTTATTTTTTTACTCACACCCTCTTTTACCTCTTTACTTAGATCGCTGCCCTCTCTCTCTTTCTCTCGGCCATCTCTCTTTTTTTCTATCTCTTGGCCTTTTTCTTTTCCCTCAAGCTCACTTTTTACCTCTCCCTTTTGTTTTCCCATTGTTTCCCTCAATCGTTTTTGATCTTCAAACACTTGAGAAGGAGATAATGGTGCAAGAGTATACTTCTTACCATTATGCAGAAGACTATACCTATTCTTTCTCCCATGATGAGTAGTATCCCTATCATACTGCCAAGGTCGGCCAAGTAAAACATGACATGCTTGCATTGGAACTACATCACAAAGAATCTCATCTTCATACCTACCAACATTGAATGAAATCATGCATTGTTTGTTTACTTTTACTTCTCCACAATCATTCAACCATTGGAGCCTATATGGGGTAGAGCGCTTCATGCATGCAATTCCTAGTTTATCCACCAAGTATGAACTCACCACATTTGCACAACTTCCCCCATCAATAATCATAGAATAAGTCTTCCCTTTTATCCCACACCTAGTATGAAACAAATTCTCTCTCTGCCCTTCATCAACACTACCCAAATTGATAGTCATAATTCTCCTAACCACCCTAATTATACCATCATTAGGCAGTTCCAAATCATCTTCCTCACTTACACCTTCTCCCTCTTCTTCTTCCCCCTCACTTTTTTCACTCTCATATTCTCCATTCTCTCTAAGTAGGATGTTTCTTCTACTTGGACATTCATGCATCATATGCCCCCTTCCATGACATTTGTGACATTGAATAGAACTTGAAGGTTTAGAAGATTTAGGATTAAAGGTTTTACCTCCCTCCTCAACCTTACCTTTACCTCTATCATCTTGAGGTTTGGAAGGAGCTTTCCCCTCTTGAGTTGACCATGGCTTCTTAGAGATAGTGTTTGGTCGACTTCTCCATGAGTTATTTTGCTGCTTTTTCTCAATTTGTTTTTCAACTTTTACAGACAAATCAACTAACTCATCTAAAGTTACATATTGTTGTATCTCTACTACATTAGCTATTTCTGTATTTAAACCATTTAAAAATCTAGCTATTGTAGCCTCTTCTTCCTCCATGCAGTTAGCTTGGATCATAGCCATATCCATGTTTTTGAAGTACTCATCCACCGACATGGAGCCTTGCTTCAAGCGTTGAAGGCGAGATTGTAGATCTCTTTGGAAGTATGATGGAATAAATCGCTTCCTCATTACCCTCTTCATCTCTGCCCACGTAGCAATAGGTGGTAACTCCTCTTGCAATCTGTCCCTAGCAAGCTTTTTCCACCAAGAAGCAGCATAATCAGAAAACTCAACAACAACAAGTTTAACTTTCTTACCCTCAGAGTAGTTATGGCAATCAAAGATGGCTTCAACTCGTCTCTCCCAATCAAGGTACAAGTCTGGATCCCTTGTCCCCTTGAAAGATGGCATCTTCATCTTTATACTATTTATATTATCATCTTCTACTCTACCTCTTTGTCCCCTCCTATCTCTTCTTTCTAGATTAAATTCAACATCAAAATCATCATTATCATATTCAGGATTTACAAAAGGGATATGGGGTACATTCCTTCTAACTTGGGGTCTAACATTATTTGGGGGTACAACATTATTCTCCCTCCTAATTGCAGCTATGGTGTCATTCTGCTCGATAATCATATCCCTCATCTCTTGAAATTGAAGGGTCCATCTCTCAAATTGTTGGTGCATAGCTTGAAGGGTGAAGTCGTTCCTTCCTTTGACCTCGGCTTCTAAACGAGCCCTTTCCTCATCACCACCTGAATTAGACATCTAAAAAAAAAAAAAAAGAATAAATGATCAAGTATCACACTTTTAATATGGCTTTTACCCTCTTTTAAACTCACCCACACTTGCCTTTTCCCACTCAAAATCACCTTTGAACGAGAATACTTTGTAGATTTATAATTAAACCAAAACGTGTATCAAGTTCGTAGTAATAAAGTATGGAATCTTGGGGTACAAAAGAAAGTAAAGAACTAGTCCTAGAACAAGTAGGATTTAGTTGAAACAAAACGCGAATAAAAAGGAACTTATTTTAGAATTATAAGAACGAAAAAAAAAAAATTCCTCTTATTCTTAAAGGTCTAGAATCCCCTCTTCTTGCTACCTTCTTGCTTGGAAACAAATTAATGCAAAACTTGGAGAGCAAGTAATAAGTTTACTTGGAGAGCAAGTAATAAGATTTCTTGAATAGCAAGTAATAAGCTTTCTTGGGTATCAAGTAATCAAATTTCTTGGAGGACAAGTAATCCGATTTCTTAGAGAGCAAGTTATAACTTTTTTTTTTTTTTGTTCACGCAACTGTAATAATTTTTTTTTTTTTTCACGACGCTATTGTTCACGCTTTTCTTTTTTTTTTTTCTCTTTTTTTTTTTTTTTTTTTGTTGCTCTAAGAAGAAATCCCAAGATTTATCAAGAACGGAATCTTGATAGAACCGCTCTGATACCACTTGATAACAGCAAGGTTAAGGGAGATCACAAATAGAGAATTAAATATTAGAATGCGGAAGCACAAAGAAAAGAAACAAAAAAACTAAATAAAGATATGGGAAATTCGAAGGAAAGATCCACGAATTTCCAAAGATTAGATGTTCTAAGGCCTTGAAAAGATCCAAGTAACAACGTATAGATTTATGGAAGAAATCTAACGCCTTTACTTGAGAAAACGAATCAAAACGATAGATTCGGATCTTGACCGCTTTATGAGTAACTAAAGACAATAATTAGTATGTATAAACTAATCACCTTCTAAAGAATACCAAAAAGAAACCAAAGATATCACAAGAAGAAGTTACTTTATACCTTAACTATGAAACTAGTAAAGGTTTAAAGATAAATTCTCAAAGAACAAGTCACAAAGGTTCAAAGAACTCTCCCAAATATTATTAATATCAATCTAATTTGTCTTTAATGAATGAAAAGGACTCCTATATATAGGAGAAGGGAAAAACGTCCAAGAAGCCAAACCCTAAAAAAACAATTACAAGGAATCCTACTCTAGAAAGGAAATAAAGTAACCTAACTAGGAACAAATTTAGTACTTCTAGGAAAGCATTAAATGGTACTTAGGAGACCATAAATAGACTAAGGAAAATATTAATAACCTATATATAAATAAATAAATAAGGTAAATCCCAACTAGGAAAAGAATCTTGACAATCTTGGAAAGTTTGACTAGTCTTCTCTCAAAACTTGGGCAGAAAGCAACTCTTGTTGTGGCTGATTCTTGGACTCTTCTTGACCTTTTTTGCACGAAATTGGACCTTAAAATTCCTCATCTTGGGCTTGAATTTGGGCCACCAAATAATTGTAGCATTTGGACAATTCCTCTCCCTTGGGCTTGAGCTCTTCTTCCCCAATAAGAAACCTTTGGATCCGCGATTGAAGCCCATTGAGCTTATCATTGAACTCCTTGGTTTGAGATCTTGTTATGGGCCTCCTTGGAGTTTCTAAAGCGTCATCCTTGTCCTTCAATGGAGTAGAGCTTCCTTGGATGCTATCATTGACTTCTCCAGCGATTGATAAAGTCAACAACTAGCTCATCTTCACCTTGACAAGCCTTTGTCAGCGACACCTCTCGTGCTATAGAAACGATTAAGAAACTCTTGCTCTAACCACTCCCAACTATCTATAGAATTAAGTTCGAGATCTGTGTACCAATCAAAGGCATTTTCTCTAAGAGATCAAACGAATTCTTTAACAAGATGATCACCATACGTCCCAACATCATTGCAAGTCTCGATAAAGTGCGCTATATGTTGTTTGGGATTTCCTTTGCCATCAAATTGTTGAAGCTTAGAAGGTTGATAGCCCTTAGGCATTTTCAAGTTATCAATCCTTTGTGTATATGACTTTACATATGTGGGAGAAAATTTGGATGAAGACTCAGATTTGTCTTCGATAGCCTCTATGATAAAGTCCTTCAATTGGTCAATTGGAATCAAACCTTCAACAAAGATATGAATTTCTTTGATCTTTGTTTGCTTAACGCAAGACTCTCCTTCGTCTTGAACTTTAGGAAGCTTCAGAGGTGCTTGACTCGATTTTCTCTCAATCATGCTATCCATCTTATTTGTTAGCTTGGAAAGTTTAGCATCTTGTTCATGTGCGCACTTTGCCAGGCCTTCAATTGCTTTAGTTAAGCTTGCTAGTTGTTTTTCTATAGTGGAAGACATTTTGATATTTTGTAGTGCTTGAAAAGTTGAGATGAGAGGTAGAGATTGTCCCACTGGGCGTGTCAAAATTTGTAGACAATAAAATTCGCGTCAAGAAAACAATAATCAAGAACGGAAAACTATGCAACAATCGTTTTATTGATTTAAAGTGTAAGTGTTACAATCTCTATGATTTCTCTGAATTCGCCTTTTCAACTATAATTCAAGGGCTCTTGAGCTTGATCTTGAACTTGTGATTTATTTTTGTCTTGATCTTGAACTTGAATTTGGTCTTGAACTTGAACTTGGACTTGCATTTGGACTTGGACTTGGACTTGGACTTGGACTTGGACTTGGACTTGGACTTGAACTTGAACTTGAACTTGAACTTGAACTTGAACTTGATCTTGACTTGAATTTTATCTTGATCTTGACTTCTAGTTGAATTCAAGGGCTTTGAGCTTGATCTTGAATTCGACAGTCTTGATCTTGATCATTCTTGAACTTTATCTTGATCTTGATTTCTAGTTGAATCCAAGGGCTTAGAGCTTGATCTTGAATCCGGCGGTCTTGATCTTGATCGTTCTTGAACTTGAATTTTATCTTGATCTTGACTTTTAGTTGAATCCAAGGGCTTCGAGCTTGATCTTGAATCTGGCGGTCTTGATCTTGATCGTTCTTGAACTTGAACTTTATCTTGATCTTCACTTCTAGTTGAATCCAAGGGCTTCGAGCTTGGTCTTGAATCCGGCGGTCTTGATCTTGATCGTTCTTGAACTTGAACTTTATCTTGATCTTGACTTCTTCAAATCTTCAATTCTTAAACTTGAACACTTGAATTCTTGAATTCTTGAACTCTTGAGTTCTTGAATTCTTAAACTTGTAGCTTGTAGAGAAATTTGTGGCCTTTGACCCACGAGCTTTCTCTAGCTTTTTGTTTAGAATTCTTGGTTCTCTTTTCTGAATTATGAGGACCCCTATTTATAGTTTTAGAATAGGGGAGTTGTGATTGGAATATGATTCGCTTCGGCCAATCAGATTTAAGTGACATGACATATGGGCTTTATAGAGCGGGCTTTAATTAAATTCATATTTATTAAATTTAAATAATTAATTCAATTATATTAATTCATAATATTTATTTGGACTAATATAGTAATGAATTTAATATAATCCGAATCATTTTAATAAATTTATATTTAAATAAATTTTAAATAATTACAATATCCTCTTTATATTTATTCTTATCTATTATTTATAGATGTAGGAAATCCTACATAAAACAATTTAGTCAAAACAAATTGGAACCCAAAACCATAAGGAATTGGGTTCCTGCGTGAAACAGTACCGCCTCAACAATTTGCACATTCCTGCCAAGTGGCAGCTTCTGTTAAGTCCCCTAATTTTTCCAAACTATTTGAATATGTATATATAAAAATATAATATAATATTCAATTTAATTCATTAGGTTGCTTGCTTGATTTCTTTCTATGATTTTTCTTCTTTAATTCATTTTAGCTCAAAATTTCTTCATCTT
Organism: Solanum verrucosum; assembly: GCF_900185275.1. Lineage (NCBI taxonomy): Eukaryota > Viridiplantae > Streptophyta > Magnoliopsida > Solanales > Solanaceae > Solanum > Solanum verrucosum. Next base: position 1,516,911 of record NW_026020185.1, read on the forward strand.
CACAACAAATTTATCCTACAAATAAAATAATTATTAAGCACAATTCATAAAATTCATGCTAAAACAAAACAAATACAAATAATAAATGTGAGGTGGCAAATAATAATTAAAAATATGTATTTTTGGCCTCACATCAAGAGCGAAAGAGGAAGGAACTCGAGTCAAAAGGTTTTAAATCTCATCTGTATCGTTGTTGTGGCAAAAAGAAGGATCCCCTTCAAATACAAAAGTAAAATAGAGAGATACCAGTTGTGTCGTGTAAATACGGTTGTTGATTATAATCAAAATCCCTCTTTATTCATCAAAGCTCATCCTAATCTCCGTCGAGATTACTGCCTTAGCCCTGTAGCTTGCTTACTTAGCGCTTGCGCTAAGGATCTAATCCTCAACTTGGATTTTTGCCTCGCCTGCTACTGGGAAGAGAGAGCCGCTGTCATTCTTCGCTTCGTTCGAGAATCAACTGCACATGAATAGGTGTTGATTATAATCAAAATCCCTCCCCCCCATTTACATCAAAAGGCAAATTCTTACTCACCATTCCCTAGGGGATCGACCACAATTGCTAATGACCGCACACATTGATTCATATGATGTCTAATTGAGTGTTATTAGGCATCGAACGGTGTCATCACTAGTACAATCCTTATATGCCATCAGCCCTCCTCGTCTTTATTTGATCTAGATTCTACCTTTTCTTATGTCTCTATTTATTATGCTTCCCGGTTGAGTATGTGTTCTAATATTCTATCAACGATGTTACGTGTTTCAACCCCCATGGGTGAGTTTTTAGTAGTCATCAGGTATATAGATCATGTTTGGTGATTATCTAGGGTGTGACACTCGGGTTGGTCTTATTTTGTTGGATATGCTTGATTTTGATGTTATTCTAGGCATGGACTAGTTATCCCCTACCGTATGGTCCTCGATTTCTTTTCTAAGACTGTTTCCTTAACCATTCTTGATATCCCTCCAATGGTGTGGCAGGATTCTTGTAGTGACACACCGACTGGGTTATTTCTTATGTTCGGGCCCAAAGGTTGGTATCCAACGGGTGCTTAGCCTACTTGGCTTATATGTGGGATGTTAGTATGGAGGACCCTAGAGTGGTTTCGATCCCTATTGTGTGTGAGTTTGTGGATCAAGGTTGAGTAGAGATAAAAGGGTTGTGTGTGCAGTTTTGGGAATTTATGGTATTGTTGAGTAAAAAAGCCGGATTCCTTTCACGAATAAGGAAAACAAAATGGACTCTTCATTTAATTTACCTTGATGAACTTGTTAGAAATTATATATATGTGGTTATATCAGAAATTCACCTATGTAAATACACCTGAGTGTATATATGTTAACAAGAAACCGTCTAGCAGGTGGAACCTAATTAATCTATCAAGAATCTTGTGACTTTCTTAGTACAGATATAAATCATTTTGTGTCTGCAGTTTTAATGGCAAACATGGACAATTATAATTATTATATCAGCTCTAAGTAGAGTGTTTTGAAAGAAAATAAACTTGCAAATTCCATCTTGACATTATATAAAAAACTGCTTCTATTTTCCAGTTAAAATGACTTATTTGGACAGCATTGTAACATATGTGACAAACTCTACTATCATTTTAGCCCGGAACCAGTTTCGATGAGAAACTATAACCTGATTTATGCGTGAAAAATCATATTAAATAATAAACTGCATGAATGTAAGGCAAACAATACACAAAGAACCTTTAGAAATACTTGTAATTGTGTGCTACAATTTAGTCCATTCTCAGATCAACTGCAGCAAGCTCAGCACGAACTAATTAAGCAGTCGTATTAGTTAGTTTGCTAAGGATATGAGATCACAGATACGAATTACAATGGCCTAGCCTGAATAAACGGACAATGAACTTCTGTACTAACCTTTCTGTGATTTGAGTAATTACAAATATGGAGATAAAAATTTCATAAAAGAATTTAAAATGCATATAAAAGAATTATTAGATAACAAATATATACAAGAAAGTAATAGCAAACATACAAGTCCAGCATTCATAGTAAATAAACACAGCGAACAAAAAAGAGGTAAAAGTCGTATGGTTATTGACTATAGAAATTTAAATGCAAAAACAAAAACATATAATTACCCCATACCTAACAAAGTATTAAAAGTAAGACAAATACAAGGATATAATTATTTTAGTAAATTTGATTGTAAATCAGGATTTTATCATCTAAAGCTAGAAGAAGAATCTAAAAAATTAACAGCTTTTACAGTACCACAAGGATTCTATGAATGGAACGTACTACCTTTTGGATATAAAAATGCACCAGGAAGATACCAACATTTTATGGATAATTATTTTAACCAACTAGAAAATTGTATAGTATACATAGATGATATATTGTTATATTCACGAACAGAAGAAGATCATATACGATTGTTAGAAAAATTTATACATATTATAACATACTCAGGAATAAGTTTAAGTAAGAAAAAGGCAGAAATAATGAAAAATCAAATAGAATTTTTAGGAATACAAATAGATAAAAATGGTATAAAAATGCAAAACCATATAGTACAAAAAATAATAAATTCTGACGAACAAATAGATACGAAAAAGAAATTACAATCATTTTTAGGATTAGTAAACCAGGTAAGAGAATATATACCTAATTTAGCAGAAAATCTAAAACCTTTGCACAAAAAATTGAAGAAAGATGTAGAATATTATTTTGATAAAAAAGATCAAGAACAAATACAAAAAATAAAATCATTATGTAAGAAGTTACCTAAATTATATTTTCCAGATGAAAATAAAAAATTTATATACATAGTAGAATCAGATGCTAGTGAAATAAGTTACGGAGGAGTATTAAAATATAAATATGAAAAAGAAAAACTAGAACATCATTGTAGATACTACTCAGGAACATTTACAAATCCTGAAATAAAATGGGAAATAAATAGAAAAGAATTATATGCACTATATAAATGTTTATTAGCTTTTGAACCATATATAGTATATAATAAGTTCATTGTAAGAACAGATAATACGCAGGTGAAATGGTGGATTACAAGGAAGATACAAGATTCAGTAACAACAAAAGAAATACGAAGACTAGTATTAAATATACAGAATTTTACATTTACAATAGAAGTAATAAGTACTAACAAAAATGTCATTGCAGACTACATATCAAGACAAAGCTACACAGACGGACCTAGACAAAGATGAAAAAATATTCAATGCTATAGCAATGCTTTGTACAAAGATAGATAATATGGACAAAGAGATACAAAAAATGAAAGGTCAGCAGCATGACGGTAAATATGCGGAGCTAAGTCGATCGGAAGACTTAAAAATTCCAGAGCTAGAAGGTGACGCTGGGAAACACCGAAAAACCCAAGCTAACAATTTATTACATGCAGCTACAGGTAGCACATCATCTACAAAAGAGGAGAAAAGATATGTCAATACAAATATGAACAAGATATTCGAAAAACCATTTATACCCAAAAAACAAAACCCCATATTTGTACCACCTCAAATAAATACTTATAAGGAAAGTCTAAACCAGGACAAAAAGACCTATAACCATATAACCAGAGCATATATAGAAAATATCCACAAAATACAAACCTTTTTAAATAAAAACCCCAGATCAAAAACTACCCAAAATCCACATGAAGATTATATTACCCAAACTTTGCAAGGATATAATAAACTAATCGCTTTACCTAAGACAAATGCAAACCTAATAGCAACTTGCTATAACTATGGATTATTGAACACAATATATACCCAAACTGGAGATGAAATAGCTACGATACCAGAGTTACATAAAGCATTCATGAACTACAAGAGAATAACTAAAGGAACTTTGTTTTATATAAAGTTTTATTCAGCACCAGCAGAAATACTTTACGACGAAATAAAACCGATTATACAAGTTATAAAAATTGGACTAACTAGAGAAATGATTATACCGGAAAAAATAGAGGAGCAAGAGGAGATACAAAAAGTAGAGATACCAGCATTCTATGCAGGAAAAAGGATTATTGGAATAGCTACTATACTGAATGAGTTAACATCTAATTATTTGAACAACAATTCAATATGGAGTTATTATTCACGGGAACAAACAATGATATATTCGAATTGTCGAGAATTTAGAGCATCAGATATGGAAGAACTCAGGCAATGGGCACTAAGTCTACTAAAACCTGAGCAGCAACCTACAACAAGAGCTATAAGGAAGGATTTTATCTCTTCAGAAATAATGACCAGGTACTGCAAAACTATTGGCCATAAATATCCAGATCATCAATGTTCCAAATGTCAAGGCGAAGATAATGTGATCCCAGACGTGCAGCTAGAGTAAAAACAAGAAAGTGACAAAACCGACAAGAAAAAAAAGAAAAAGCTATAAGTGGAGCTACTTTGCTAAGTGGAGCTACTTTATGAAAAGAAAATATAGTAGTAACGTGTTAAGTTAGAAATATTATGTACAAAATGTAAAGTAAAGTTGTTTGTCATTTTGTTGACTTTGTAAAGTAGTGTAGATGTAAAGAAGCACTAACGTGTTAGTCTAAGTAGGAATATGTACAAAAGTAGGAATAGTAAAGTAACTATAGTTAGGTGTAAAGTAATCATAGTAGGAATAAAGTAACCATAGTAAGGTTACTTATATGTGTATAAATAGGTAGCCATTATGGCATATAGAGGCAAGACTTTCTACACGGAAAGCACAACCCTTTTGTAAACAAATATTCTCTCAAATAAAAATCTAAGTTTCAAGTAAAACTATGGATCAAAATAGTGCAGATACTACACAGGTATATACATTTATGATTATGCATAACTAAATTTATTAATTCCTGAATATCATAGTAATGATAGAATAGAATTTATATTAGTTATTATATACTAGAATTATTTTTAGATGTTTTCTAGTTTGTTAACATGAGGAAAGAAAGGAAAACTTCCAGACTATGTCATCCTAAAGTTGAAACCATAGGCATGAGAAGCCGTGAGGGGAGTAAACATAGTTGAGGCGTTGTTAGGAAGAAAATACTCTCGAAAGTACGATGTTAACAGTGACAGGAAAACATGTTGAAAATAATTTAGTTTATAGTAATCTAATATGAATAATATTCGTCAAGACTATGGTATAAGGGAATTATGTTTTGAAATTATTATGACTAATTTGCATGACGAAATGATATTAGCATATAAAATATTAATCTTGTATGTATTAAGAAACATAGAAATTACGGAACTAAAACAAATGATATGACAGCTGATATTTGAAGAAGAAGAAGAAGAATTAATAAATCAACTATGGTATGAAGATGAAATTCCAGAATTTAACTTAAGTGATTTAGAAATTCAATATTCCGATTAATGATAAATCAAGAATACTTAGAATATTGACAACAAACTATAATAGATATTACTTTATTAAGTAATTTAATTAAAGAAAATATAGAAGCATTTCAACAAACCCACGACATACAATATATAGAGTATATATTAGAAAACATAAAAGAAATTATAAGATTAATACCCTTAGAAAAGATGTATTATGAAAAAATTAATTCATAATATATTTATGATTATCAAACATACTCGGGTAAACTCACATGAAGATGGGCCAATTTAAATCCAATGAGACAAAAGGTCCAAGTAGATGCTGAAGGTTAAGAGTCACATTGATTTTTGCATTCTAGTGTTTGGGTAGCGTATATATGTTCCTTGCATTCTAGTGTTTTGGTAGACGTTCTGCAAACATTCGAGTGCCCCTGGGGTAAAGTTTGTGAATTGTACAAAACCATTTCTAAGGCATGTGAATAACAAGCTGGACCCAACCTCTAACCATCTTATTCTTCATCTTCAGTGTCCTTCACTACCTCATCTTCACTGCCACATTTTCTACGTCTGCCTCATGATGAAAACAAATGAGAGGATCGGACCACAATTCATCCTTGATCATCTCACCGATTTCATCTCTTTTATCAACTTCACTGAACCGCTTAAAGAAGCTTTGTTCATCAACTCCCTTGCCTTGTGTCCATTGTATAGGTGATGCACTAGTTTTAGTACGCTCATACTTCTTCCAAAGTTTTGTATTCTCAAAATATTCATTTGAATCAAAATTGAAGATAATGGTATAACCTGATTTGGTATCTCGAGAGAGTTCCACTTTGATTGAGCTTAGAAACTCGAAAATCTTGCGGTCCTCTTCAGTACATACAAGCTCACCAAGTACGTGATACTTCAGGAAAGCTGTCGACCAGAAGCTAGGAATATCTTTAATAACATTTGTTCTTTTCTCATAGACTAGTTGACGGATCCGATTGTACTTTTGTCCAACTTTCAACAACTCACCCCTCGCCTCTTTGTTAATCTTCTCCAACTTCTCTTGTTACTCTTGCAATCTTTTAGCTCCATCATGATCAATAATGTTGTTTTCATCATACTGGACTAATTTCTCTATCTTCCTCCTCTTCTTCTTCCGTTTGTCATTTCCCGTCTTTATTGACAATTCATTACTCTCACGATTTGTTCTCTGTGTAGTTAATTATGCAGTTTCAATTAAACTAATAAGTAAGGAGTAATTTTGTGTTTGGAAGCGGAAAAATGTTGTGTAACTTATTAAGTATATATGAACTCTTACGTTGTTCAAATTTGTAATAAGATTATCTTACCTTGTTCAAATCAGCACGTGCATCTGTAATCAGTTTCATATGTTCCATCTTCAAATTCCAAATCTTATTCAATAACTCTTGTTCACAAGCATATTTCTAAAAATAATAATACTAGAAATTCAATTTAGTGCATACAATAAAAAGAGACAATTATTTATTTAAATTTAAATAAATTAAAGAAAAGAGATTGATAATGATATATACCTTGTTGAGAATCTTAAGAACAAGGGTCGTGAATAGTTTTCGAATTCGTAAGCTCTTCAACAACAATTTAATTGGAGAATAATTGTGTTTTTATGATTTCCTAATATCTTTTGCCGTGTTTTTTATATCAAATTCCCATTCAAATGATCTATTTTTGCTTTTTTCTTCTATCCGATAACCTTCTGCCACCCTCCATTTTTTTCTTCCACAAAACCAACACTCTGGAGTAAAGAATACCAAAAAAAATAATTAATTAAGTAAAGAAATAAGAGTAACTCAAAAGTCCCAACCAAAGGAAAAGTCAATAGTAATGATTGTACTACATTTCTCGCCAAACAAGATCATGATATAATTGTATCAATTTGTCAAATCCCAATCTCAATATTTATTACCCCCCAACGTCACTTTTATTCGTTTGCTTTACACTGTACACCTCTCTTGAAACATAGTAGTAGTGATTAATACAAAAAAAAAAAAAATTATCATAATATTCATATTAATTGATATTTAGTTTTAGATCTTGAAAAATAATTTGAAGAATAATATTAAAAGCAATAAATAAAATAAAATTTTGCTTTTAAAATAATGGACAAATAAAAATGAACGAAATGAATATATTATTCTCATAGGAGTTATAGAGGGCAAAGGCAATATTTACCAACTTCCTAACCGTATATACATGAAAATCTCACTAAATTAATATAAGTGGTACCATAAAATAGTATTATTTTGTAGAAATACTATTTAATCAACAAACTAATATTTATTAATTTAAAGAGTGTTTTGAAATTCAATGAAGGTTAATTTTGATTACATCAAAATCATTGTATCTTAGTTATTTATGTATCATGTTTATTGAATTCCCATATAAAAATAAATTTATTATACATAAAATACAATGAATACATCAATCTTCAAGATGATACAATAACATTTGGAACTAGTTATGTGTAAGGAAACACTTATCACATCAACAACTCTTCACAATTTTAAGGTGCAATTCGTAAAGACAAAATCAAAACTTTTTTATGCAATAAGAAAAGTTAGAGATAAGCTTCAACTAGATTTAAATTTTAACGAAAAAAACATAATAGAATCATATTTCACTAAATTGTCTTAAGAAATTTTAATTGAATCATATATTTATGCAGAGGTCTTCTAAAAATATATTTATTTTATTATCTTATCTAAATGAGTGATTTTTCTCATTGGCCAAAATCGGGATAAAAAAAATATTATCTTAAAGAGATTATTAATTATCGAGTATTAATTTAATAAAATTTTACTCTTCAATAAAAAAGAGTCATATTTGTCTTTCTACTATAAAAGGAAATTGGACTTGTCCTTCATTATACTTTTTCAATAAATATATCCCTATAAAAATATTTAGAATTATATTCACCTTTCACCCATTAAAAAATATGCAAAGAAATTTTTTATTTGATCTCAAAAATAAAACAAATCATACACATCTCATTTACCATCACAATCGAAAACACACATCGTTTTAATTAAAAGAAAAAACTTGGAAAAGTTGTCGATTATAAGTTTTACTAGACACAAGTGTCCGTGTTAGCACGGGCCCAATATATATTATTTTTTTGTCTCACTTTATGTGATATTGATAGAATTTAGATAGTCTATTAAATTTTAATATGATTTTTAAATATTTTAAGTTGTTAATTATTGTAATTTATAGTATTTTTACGTAATTTTTAAATAATATATATTACTTATCATGTCCCAATGTATGTAGCACAAATAGAGAGTCAATCAAATGTTGTTAATTATTGAGATTTAAAATACTTTCTACGTAGTTTTCAAATTAAATATTACATGTTACTTCTTTTGATTATTGTAATTTATAGTATTTTTTAACATAAATTTTTAATAATATATGTTACTTCTCTTATCCCAATGTAGGTAGCACAAATAAAATTTCAAGAGTCAATTAAATATTGTTAATTATTGAGATTTGTAATATTTCTACGTAGTTTTCAAAATTAAATAATACATGTTACCTTTTTTATTCCCCAGGCAGGCAAGTCGACCATGACCTGCCTGGTTATTATCACTTATATATTACTAACTATATATATTTGTACTTATATACTATATATAAGAGTCTACAAGCAGGCATGTCTTCGTCAACATGTCTGCTTGTATTACAAGAGTAATTTTGGCATTTTTATGTTTTATTCGTCAAATAATTTGTATTTTGCTTCTTGATATTTGTACCTTTCCCTTGTTGGACAAAAAATCCAGCCAACATTCACATAGTGACTCATATGTCCCCAGAAGATTTGTACTTTGAAGCCTGTGGGCCTAACTTCCTTTTCAATATCTCAGAGGAGAGATGTCATTCATAATAATAACTTGTACTATATTTCCTGAATAGCACACATTTTTGAAATATTTATCTCATTCAGCTATTATTAATATTTGATAATTTCAATTTAGTTGTCTTATTTTTTAAAAAAAATATATTAAGATTATAAAAGAGTTATTACTTAAAATATCATAAATCACAATAATTAATAATTTAAATTGTCTTACTTTATTATTTTATTTTATTATATATTGAGATTGTTGACACCCAATTTTGACCCTCCCCGATATGAATTAATTTTAAGCTTCTTTAATTTCAAATAATTCGAAACAATTAGATTTACGAGGTTCAAATATTTTTTCAAGTTACTTTTAAGAATTTTAGTTAATTTTTATAATATTTTAAATATTTCAAATAATGAATATATGTATATTTTATATATATAATTAATATATCTTATAAACAAAAATCACCTCAAGATTTTACATTTTTGATAAATACATTATTAATTTAGTATGACTCATAATTGTCATTTCGAATATTAGTTCGTATTTTTTTTATTTTGAAAAAAAAAACAATTACTTTGTAATCAAGTTGATTATTTTATATCGTTAGAATTAAGAAGCTCATTAATTAATTTCTACTAACTCATCTTTTATTTAGTTTTAAGCCAAATCACCGATTGAGATCAATTTGGCTACATTCCTAAATTCATTTGGCTATAAATATAATCTAATAGCCATGTATGCAATTGCAAATTAGCTACTCCTTTTAACGTTTGATTTGTTGAGGAAACAAATTTTGAGCCTTTATTTTTCTTTACAACCGGCCCAATTTTCCTCTTATTCTCAATCCCAATTCTCCAAATAATACATACATACAACAGCTCATTACCAGATTCCCAACAGCCCAACCCACCTTTTTTTTTCCTTCCACAATACAACACATACACCAGCAGTAGCGTGCAACATTACCAGAAATAACCCCTACACGATCTTCTTCTTGCGAACAACGACAAGAAACCCAAAATGTGTGCAGTAGGAGCAGCAAAAGCCAGTTGTGAAATTCGTCCTTGTACCGTGAGATTGCTCCGCGTGGCACGGTGAGGATGGGAGGTCGATCCCAAGCGTCGATTTTGCCCTTTCCTCTTTCAGAATGGGCAGAAATCACAGAGAAAAGGTGTTCGCCCGAAATAGTGAAAGAATTCGAATTTGAATTTGGGGATGGGCCTTGAACCGATTTTTGGGTCCCTTTTGCCCATTTTGATTCCTAACCCTAGTTTCTTCTATATATCATGGGATCATTCATTGGTAAGGGGATTTTTTTTTCGAAAAAAAAAAGAGTTGAAAGTTTAGAGTCAAAAGGTGTCGGTTCTTTGCAGTGAACAAAATCGTCTACCTAAGGGATTTGAGCGATTCTTTGGTGGAGAGTTTTTTATCACTCTTCATTAATATATAGTTAGAAGTTGATAGAGATAAAGGAGTGGCAAATCACAAAGGTCATACAAAAATATACGTCAAGTATATCCTTCTTATCATTTCTTTCTGGTTATTGAAATTTGCCGGAATCCTCGAAGTTTCTCCGGAGTTGTTGGTGAAAGAATCGTTGCTTCTCCAAGCTTGTAGTTGTCCTGGTTCTGCTGCACATCTAAAGGTAATACTCATTTTGTTTCAAACATATTTTGCTCGTTTGGCTCTCAACTGTGTGAGCCCCTTATATGTTAACATTTTATTCTGGCATGCTTTTGATTCCCTGTTGGCTGTAAATCAACAATGAAGCTCGTTTGAGAGTCCATGGTTATTGCTTGGTTTCCGTTTTATGTTTTTGATAACGTTCAAATATACTTCTTGAAAAGAAATATAAACGATCGTATGCAATATATTTACCCAACTATGAGTCGGGGTCGATCCCACAGAGAATATGGAAGAATATTGTCAATAGTAAATATTTAACTCGATAGTCGTTATAAAAATGGGGGATTTAAATTGAAATAAAATAAAATAAAAATAATAAACAGATAGCTTTGAACTAAGTATTTATTTATATTCAGATTATGAAAAGTAACTAGGAATGTGTTCCCCATAAGCTCATAACGCGGTAATCCTAATAATAGTAATTCTTTTCTAGTGTATTACATGCAAAGTGATAAGTTAGGTATCTCTAAATCCTTGGTCCGGCATCTAGAG